>NW_021940208.1:26487938-26683317 GCF_001715985.3 Manacus vitellinus | reverse complement strand
AAAGCAGCTCCCGGACAAGATGGTTTAAGGTCTTGGTGTGGGCCTTCAGTCGCCTTAGGTTGAATAGGTTTCCATCAGTACGATATTGAATGTAGATACCGTCCTGATCATCAAGGTCTGCCGTGGCCCTTTGGAGCATCGTGCTGAAAAAGACTGTGAATAGGGTTGATGCGAGAACACAGCCTTGTTTCACGCCATTCTTTATTAGAAAGGGCTCAGAAAGTGTGTTACCATATCTGACTTGGCCATGCTAATCCTCATGGAGTGAGATGATCATTTTAAGGAACTTGAGGGGACAACGTAAATGTTCCAAAATCTGCCACAGACCTTTTCTGCTCACAGTATCGAAAGCCTTGGTGAGGTCGACAAAGGTTACATAAAGACCTTTGTTCTGTTCCCTACACTTCTCTTGCAGTTGTCTGAGAACAAATACCATGTCTGTGGTACTCAAATAATTTTAGATCTTTGTATGATAATGTTTTTGCCAATACAGATATCAATGTTTAAGATATTAGGTTTTAAGACTTCACCTCTTCCTGTCCTGCCGTGAAGGTTTAAAACATCTCTGCCAGGATTCTATACCCATAAACAGGTTTTCTGACAAAAAAACCCTACTGTCATTGTTATGATCTTCTAATTTTCTCTCTCAATACATGCTGACACTGATTCAAAATATACAAGATGATTTTTAACACTTATTTTTGTATATGTACAAGTCATAGATGATTATTAAGACAAGATCCAGATACAGAATAAAAAAGTTAATGGCAAGAACCTAAGTGGCTCAGGGTAGAAGTAGAGGGCAAGGAGGATGAGAATATGGGACAACACAGGCAGGGTTTGATGTAATCTCCAATTTTATGCTTAAAGGAATAGGGATGTGAGGTTTTAGTCAACATATAACATTTATCATACACTGCGAAATGACTCTTTTTGATAGGGTTTAAACACATCTAGCCTTTCTATCAAAGATAGATGTCCACACTGCTGCTACCATGCATAGAACCTAATCACGTAAACTTGTGTTAAATATTCTCTGAATTGCTTAATGCATGCATCTTAAACATATGTAAATGTTTATGCTTGTATGTTTATAGAATTACAAATGGTGTATCAAACTCTAATAAAATCCTGCTTCAGTAGCCTATGTTTTTTAAAACTATTCAAGTTTTAAAAAAGTGTTCAGGGAGCATGGACTGCCTGCTAGATCTTTCTTCCGCTAATATACAAATTAATAAGATGGTATTATCTACCTCTTTGATTTTTATCTTTCTCTTTCTATCCTGAGACAACTCCTTTGGCAAAATGATATGGCTAGTACTGTTCCTTTTGCAGAACAATCAGTTCCACTCTTTCTCCATTTGGCAATCAGAAACTTGCTCAGTAAAAGTGTCATAGATAGTAGCAGTAGTTGTGATAAAATCTGCTGGTATTTTGTCTGTGTTAAGTGCCTGACTGGTTATAAAGAGTTCTTTAAGAAGATTCATGCTGAAGGGCAAGTTCTTTACCTATTTTGACTCTCTGTAACTAAGAAATAACCAAACATTTTTTAATGTAAATACAGATTTTAAAAATAGTCATAAGACTGGATCAAAATTTCATTCTCCTAGAAAAAAACCCTGAAACAAATAACATTATTGTCTGTATTATAAACTTGTATGGATTGCCTTTTTTTCAGAAAAAATTACTTTCAAGTTTTTTCTAAAAATAACACTAAGAGTTTTGATATAAAGCTGTTGTCCGGGACTTGTGTTCCAAGGGGAAAAAAAAAATTGTTACTATGTGACTGCATAATTTGTCTAAATGTAATCTTTATCACATGTAAGACAACTTTACCAGCTGTCAGAGAAAGGGTAAAATTACTTTCATCTTTTTTTTTATGTCTTAAAGTTAGACATCTATACTGTAGTCATCTTCAGTCTTCTTTCATGTCCTAGTTAAAAAAGTAGGAACCTCCAGAAGTCTATTAATGTAGTTTTTATTGCCCATCCTAACATGACATGAAATACCTTCTAGAAGTGGCTAACTGTATCTTACTGAGTGCAAAACCAGTACATGACATAAATCTGTTAGACACTGAACTGTTAGATGCCCAAGTCAAGGTAGGTCAGAAATCAAACTTTTATTTTTCAATGTAAGTCTATCTCCTGTGTCATTTTCGGGAAATCTAAAGGGACTATGTAACCCTACACTGCTGACCTGCATCACAAAATTTATGTATACAGAAAAAAACTCCACATTTGTTTCACCTCTCCCTTAAGACTGGAGGGGAATGGTAGAGGAGGTTAAGGTAATAAAAGAAAAATTGATACTGTCCCTCCAATGAACCAGGCAATGCATCTACATAGACTACTAATGAATTCTCAAACTAGAGATGGGTTATAACAGTTATATAAAATAAAAAAAATAGCTTCAGTGTTGAGTAGACATGAGAAGCAAAATAAGAAGTGCACTGTTTTAGACAGGTACAATTTCACACTAAATTTTCATGTCCATATATCTTAGAACAGAGAAGGTAGAACCTAATTTCACTCTTTCATGGAAACTTGCCTAGTACCCATTTCAATAGGTTTCTGTTTAAAATAAAAGCAAAACACATCAGTCCTGATATCTTTTAACTCATTTCAGGCACGTTAACCACCAGTCTAACTTAAAACTTTTTTGTTTTAAAGAAAGGATAGCTTGTGATTATATTAAATTTATAATATGTGGCAGCCTGTACAGTTTCATAAATGGAATGGAAATATTGAATTGACAAAAGGAAAATATGTAATGACTTGGAAGAAAGCTATGATCTGAATAGCGGAAGAGTATCTTAAATCCAGTTAATCATCTTTCAATAAGAATTAACATCAGGGTGATAAAACCTCTCCACCACACCAATCAGTATGCTACATTATAAGACGTGATTTTAAAAAGTACTTTAGTAAGATAGTTTTAATTAATTCTCAAAATAAAATTACAGCTCCAAGTTGACTAAAAATAAGATGTCCCTAAACCTAAGGCTAAAAGAAGCGTTATAAATGAATATGACAGAAAACCAGCTAGAACAATTATTTATCTGCAGTGCCATCATGATTTATTTGTATTTACTTTGTGCTTTCCTACTTATGAGTGCTTCCTCTCACATGATTAACTGATTTCCCATACAGTATTTATAAAATATACAATCTTTAGACTTTTCACAATATGTAATAAAGAATTTTTGACATTAGGACTCAATTTGATTAATAAGTAATAAGGAGCTGTCTAGTATATGTGTGTGTATTAGGAAAGTAGGTGTGTACATGGCCATTATCTGTCCCTGAGGCCAATTGGCACAGACTAGACTGTGCTGATATTTTTAAACTCTTTTACTCTCTAAAACATGTCAACATTCAAACTGTTGATTTGGAATAGTCCCCTAGCCATGTTAACTGCTGAATCACACAGACAAATTGCTTTGAAAAGTCTACATCAGATGTACCAAAAACATGCAGCGATCACTATAGCGGTCAAAAAATATGCATTTTCTCAAAGGGGCTTCACTTTGAAGTTTTCAAAGACTTGAGAAGGGTGGTATTTTCACCTTACTATTCTCTCAGATAATAAACATGTAATTAATTTATGTGCGTGAAGTCATGGTGTTACAGCTAATGGTTCACTTTATGTCCAAATATAAATTAAAATGTGCAAGTCTTCTTTAAGAGTAGTTTAAATGTAAACATGAACACAGGAACATAGGAAATCTAATACATTTTTGCTGATAACTTGTAGTAAAAAGGCATTGTAGCATACTATGCTGCTAAGGCAAGTTTGTCTGAGGATGTGAACATGTGAACTGGCAACAACAAAAAAACAAAAAAAACAAAAAAAACCAAAAAAAAAACCAAAAAAAACCCAAACACCAAAATGAAATCCCAAACCCCACAACCCTGAACAAATTACAGAAAGTATATTCATGATATTCTTATTCTCAGGGAAGGACATTATAGAGCTGTGTTGGATTCATCTTCAGAGACAAAACCTGACTTCTTATTCCCAACAAATGTAGAATGGTAAGGGAAGTGTAATTAAATGAAGAACAGGAGAGACAAACAGATTTTGTGGCAGATGGATAATTTAGGAACAAAGTTAGTTCTAATGTTATTACAAATCTTGCTAAATTTGCAGTCATGTGGTAGTGAAATCTGGGGCATGTTCGGATTGGTTCATATTGGAAAAAGAGTCAGGGAAGAAAAAAGGGATATTGTGCTTTGTGTCAACAAATTAATGAAATACATAGAACTCTGCTATGGAATATGCAACAGACTTATCAGCTGCTTATGAAACTGGATTTGAGGAGAGATAGACAGACAAAACTTTACGGCAGGCGCGGATACTGACCTCCTGACCATACAGTTCTTGATTAATGCTGCAAAACACATGAAGTCTCATGGTTACAATACAAAGTTATCATGGAGAACCTACAACTACTCCAACATCTTCTGGAAGGGCAATATCATTGAACACAAGCAAACCAGGAGACTTCTGGGCTGCATTAAGGACAGTATTTTGATGCAGATTCTGCATGGACAGAAGTTGGTAAGTCAAATCTGCCAGAACTGCTACTTCTGAATAAAAATGAGTACCATGATTTGTCAGCAGCAGTCTTCATTCCAAACACCATCAGATGATATAATTGAATATTGTCAGAAAAATGAGGAAGAGAGAAGGAAGGAAGAATTTCAGGGAATTGGTAGACAGGATCCCTTGGATGTTGCTTCAAAGGGGAAAAAAGAAAATGAAAAACAAACCAAAAAACAACAAACCAAACCCCAAGAGAGTTGGTTATTGTAAAGGACAAACTCCTCAAAGCACAGGGATAGTCCATCCTATTATAATGAAGTCTGACTGGTTTGGTATTAGGCCAGTATGGCTAAAAACTACTGATGGAGTTCAAATGCAAATAGGAAGCTTATGGAAGGAGGAAATTCAGATTGCTTGCCCAGAGGAAAATAGGAATGTTACATGAGATGCATGGATGGAATTAGGCAATTAGTCAAACTAAAGTTCATAGTTGAAATTGGAAATGTGAAAATCAACAGAAAGGGCTTCTGTAAGTATGTTGGCAACAACAAGAACAGAAACCAAAGATGATGTAGGTTTACTATTAGTGAGGAAAGTGAATTGCTGATGATAAAAGGCAGAGACACTAATTTTCTCATTTGTGTCAGTTTGTACTTGCTGTCAGGCATCCCATGTCTGACTGAAAGAAGTACAACTTAACAGCAAGAAAATATTAAGTTAGGGATCATGTTAATAAACTATATAAACCTTCAACAGAGACAGACTGAAGACATTCAAGACTTCTGAGAGACCTTTCAGATGTTATTTCAAGGTCCCTCTCTGTCATCTTCAAAGGGTTGTACCTGTCAAAGGAGTTCCCTGTAGCCTGGAAAAAGGCAATTATTATGCCCATCTTCTATAATGGAAAGAAGATCCAAGGTAGTGCAGGCTCTCTGTGCAGAAAATGCAACAAATCCTTCTGGAAGTTATTTCCAAGCAAAAAGGTAGTTGGAAACAGCCAGTATGGATTCACTAAGGGCAAATCATGCCTGTTCAGTATGATTGTCTTCTACATTGAGTTAACTGGATGAGTGGGTAAGTGCAACAGGGTCAGCTGCAAAATCTCTGTAGTATAACTGCAAAGAAATAGCCTTAAAAAGATGGAGAAAAGGTAGGTAAGGCTCACTGAACTCATAAAAAGCTTGCGTATAAGTCATCAGCAGTTCAAAAGCATATTTTTGAGTGTGGTTCCTTTGGGATTAACCCTAGGGCTCATCCAGTTTAGATCTTCATCAGTGACTGTGATAGTGTGATCCTCCCCCTCACTTTTTCTCCTTGAGCAATAACCACCAGTGATTGTAGTGGTGGCTGCATCTCGCTTACAGGTAACAGTACAATAGTTAAGGGACACAAATCTTGCTCAACACCTAAGTCTTGCACAAAAGTTGAGGGGTAGTTGAGCATGTACCAACTCAAAATATGGCTGGTTTACAAATATAAGTCATTCATCTTACTCCATAAATAGTGGACATTCCAGGGCCCATCCAGCTCTCCTGCTGGATGAGTGGACTGCACACCAGGATGTCCTCTTGTATAGGGACACCTCCCAAGGTTACTCCTTGAGGCTGAGAGAATTCTTATCTCATCAGACACTTGGTATATGAATTGTAATAAACATGCTGAAACTTTGAAATCTTGGTTAAGTGATATAAAGGACTGACTGTGCACATGTAGTCCTTTAGACATAAACCATTGACCAAATATGGTACTATGTGAATCTAGCCACACCTAAACTCCCCTCAGAAAGGAATTTAGAATGCAAGGAGGTCCTTTCTGAACCTCATGACCCTGTCCTCTATGCAGTAAACAATGAAGGCCAACCATAACGTTGGATCTTGTTGAACTACTGTTGCATTTACTATCAAACTTAGTTCTATATCAATAAACACACTGCTATTTCTCTCTCACAAGTGAAGTGCTTCATCCATGACAATGACCTAGAGACTGGGAAAGAATACACTTACTGAGTTTGCAGAAGAAAGCAAATTTGGGAAATAACTAGTACACTGTCATTCAGAGAGAATTCCAGGAGCTGAAGGAATGGGCTGGCAGAAACATCATGAAATTCAACTTATACAAGCAAGAAGTCCTACGCTTGTGATGCAATAACACCGTGCCTCAGTATAGGTGGATGCTGTTTGCATGGGGAGTAATTTTGTATGAATGGATCTGGTGGTCCTAGTTGTCACTAAGTTGAGCATGAATCAGCAATGAGTCTCTGCTTTAGTGAAGGTTAACCACTTACTGGTCTGCATCAGGACAAATATAGCCAGTAGGAAAAGTGAAGCCACTGTGCTCCTCTGTGGGGCATTTCTGAAGCTGCACTTGCAGTATTGTTTCCAGCTTGGGGCTCCCCAGTACAGGAGAAAGACTGACAAACTGAACAATGAAGGCAAGAGGAACACGAAATAAAGGCTGAGGAAACTGAATTTCTTCAACATGGAAAGGAGAAGGCTGAGAGATGACCTGTTTGCTCCATTCAGCTATCTTTTAGCAGCTAGACAGAGGATGGTGCCAGAATCTTATTAGGATTGCAAAGTGAAAAGTTGAGAGACAACAGTCAAAAGCTGACATAATGGAAATAGACTGTGTATAGATAAATTCACAGTGAGGACAGAGAGACTGGATAATCCTAATTTTTTGAGATATTAAAAACTCAGCTGTAGAAGGTCCTGAGCAATCTCATCTAACGTTTAGCAGGAGGTGAGATCAGAAGACGGTCCAATCTAAAGTACTGTGTGTTTATTGTGAAATATTTCATTTTCCTTTAATGCTTCATTTTGTGGCATAATTTTAATGACAGCATAGTGTAACATATCTTATCCTGCCACGTAGCCTGCTATCCATGACTATTGTTATGTGAAATGTGCTGAAATTATAAGGGTTTGGGTTTTTTGGAGTGTGGGGGGTTTAAGAATTTTTGAAGTATAATGTTTCTGGATTGCTGTTTAAATTTCCTCTGAAAGAGACTTGTGAGTTTTCTAGTTTCAAGACACTATACATGCCTAATTAAAAAAATTATTTAGTTTAGGAGCAGCTCACAAAATTAGAATCAATGCACTACAGTGTGAACCTACACCATTTTTAACAAAATTAACAGCCCATAGATTAGACCTAGTTATTCTACAAAAGATGTAAATAACAGCTAACAAACACATTCTATTACTGCTTATTATATACCTACACTCTATCTCTTGTTCCTTGTTGCCACTTAACATTAGTATTCATAGCATGTTAACGTGAAAACAGAGATAATAAAACACCACCACTGTGGTCTTCTCCATAGCAGAACCCTACAAGAGATCTGAGTCCATGAGTCCTCAGTGTTTTACAGCCAGTTTTATTCTATTACTTTTTTTCTCTATTTCCCTCAAGCTAACAGCACTATAGGAAAAAGATGCTTTCAAATCATATATGAAGTTAGAAACATGTCAATAACAGGTGATTATTGAAATCACCTTGGTGATTTTAGAAATCATAACATGGTATCCTTTTTACAAATAAATACAAGACAATTATCTATCTATCTAATATGCACAGGAGTGCTTGCTATTAGAGCACTTTAATATGTCCGTAATACCTAATTAGTGTCTGTTTCTTCTTTTTCAGCCAGGGAACAAAAAACACTTTGCCAAGAAAGAACTGGAGCTCATTCCAATTTACTGATGAAGAAATTAAACTTCAGAGACCAACTATGACTTCCCAAGGTCCTTATGGCAGAAAGGAGGGCAAAGAAACAATTTAACTTTGCTTTTTTCCTACACCTCAACTGCCTTACATGTCACAGTATGTCACAGGTTGAAGAAAACACCATGGGGTAATCCTAGTACAACTTCACATAGAAAAAAGATGTCTCTAGGGCAGCCTGCAGAGCAGAGCGCTATTAAGATTCTCAGCAATAATGAAAGAGTCAAAATATGCTAGCTTTTCCTGTAGAGAGGCCTTCAGCATTATTCCTACTGCACCAGCTAGCTCTCCAGCTCTGGGTTCAGGGTGGACGTGCAATGCTGTGAGAAGCCCATCCTTTCTAAGCTTTAAGAAAATTCAGGACTTTCCTGTATTTTCATTATAGCATTGAAGGACATTTCCTACCAGGTAGAAAGTACAGACAGACAGAAAATTTGATCCTTGTCTCCTGATATGCACATTGGTCTAAAAGGAAATATATTCTCTGAGAAGAATACTTACCAGCATTTAGAATTTTGATTCAGTTTCCTAACTTAATATCTTTTTTATTCTCCATTTATATAAAGTACCAGGGGTTCTTTGGAAAAATCAGGTTACAGTATTTGATTTTAATTAACACAGATACTCAATGAAATATAAATATTTGAGATAGGGATATTCTCAAGAGGCATGTTATCTGCTATTTTTTTTAATAGCTATTGTATAGTAACCAAACTCCTTTTTAGCATGTTTTATTTTGTCCTCCACTTTATACCTAAAGTCTACAGCAAGTCTGGGGCAGTCTGGACCATGGTATTCACTACATAGATATGTTAGGATCACTTCACATACATGCATTTTTTTGGGCCTTAACATGTAGTCTTGTTTAGAAACTCTTGTGTAGATATATACATGCCAATATTTTCTAAGTGTGCAGCTCATACATTTTTAGAATAACAGCCATTATAATGAGAATTCCTCTATAGGTCTGTCAAGAGAAAAGTTAGAAAATGTATGAAGAGCTGGCTCTCACTTTCTCAGTGAAAAAAAAAATTGCTAACACTTGTCTACAAGCAGTTATTTTCGTGAATAAAATACTTAAAGTTGATTGTAGTATGCATTCTGAAAAAGTGTCCAAGTGATTTAGCTTTCACCAGTACACCAAAAAAATTACATATTTACTTAATTCCTCAAAATGTTTTTATTATTTTTCACAAGAACTGAAAAATAGAGACATTTAAAATTATCAAAAAATTTTATTTCCAATTTTGTACAAAAGGAATAGGAAGCTCAATGAAGAGTATACATTATGTTATTGTGGTATTTGAGTTGAAAAATTCACATTGAGACTCAAAATGCTACTTCAGTTTTTGCATTCACCCTAAATAACTACTCACCTCTGAATAACTGTGAGTAGAACAGGTCACTGTACATTTGGACGAGGATGTCAGGTGTATGACAGTGGGATAAGGAAAAATGCAGAAATAGAACAGAATATTTAGCCGACTTCGACCCATTAATCTTGTAACGAAATTAAAGGAAAAAATCAAACTTGTGCTGATAGAGCTACTAGCAAAACCTTGTGCACACTGTAAGAAAGATTTGTGAATATGGATTATACTAGAAACACTAATCTTTATTTCAAAACTCAGCTATGAATGACAGTTCTTTTTCGTCTTCTTCTATTAAAGAAAAAACCCTTTGTGTATGTTTTAGTAGCATTAGCTCGTTTGGCACCTTAGGACATTAGCAAAAACAAATACACAGAACTTGTATTCTCCTAAATCATTACAAGAAAAGCACCAAAATATAGCTTAAAATTTTATTTAGATAACTAATCAGAAACATTGTGATATGGGCTGAAGAAAGAGAAAGTAGTTTTACACAGACACAAATCTTCTTAGAAGTAAATAAAATAATCTGAATATATGTTCTTTTTGTATTTATGAAATCTGGGTTATTTTAGTATTAAATGATAGTATCATCAAATAATTTCAGTTGTAAGGAGCCTTAAAGATCATCTAATTCTAGCCATGGACAGGGACACCTCTCACTAGACCAACTTGCTCAGAACCCTATCCAACCTGGCGTTCCATGGACAGGGTATCCACAACTTTTCTGGGCAACCTGTGTCAGTGTCCCACCACACTCATAGTAAAGATTTTTTTCCTGATATCTAATCAAAACCTACTCTCTTTCAGTCTGAAGCCATTACCCCTCATCTTATCACTACAAGCCCTTGTAACAAGTCCATTGGAAAAAAAAGATAGATTACTTGAACAAAAATATTATATTTGTAAAATAAATAAAAAGAACCCAGGATTTTTGTGGATACTATTTCAAAACCATTAAATAAGATAATTATAAATAAATTTTCAATAGTAAAAGAGCTGCTCAGTCATAGGTATCTTTAAATGCCAAATGGTGATTCTTCCATGCAGTTCTTTAAAACTATATTATGTTTTCGTGTTCAAAAATTACATGGCTATTTCAGACTTTGTATAATCTATTGAATACTTGAGGATTATCATGTTCTTTTTTTTTCAGATATGAAACAGGAATTTTTCCTAAGAAATATATCTTAGTGCATGCGTGTTTATCCAAATTATTAGTAAATGCATAAATATGCTCTGAAACATTGTTCCCATAGTTTTGTCTAATACAAAAGGGTGAAATAAAACTATAAAATATATAAACCTCTTTTTTTCCCGTTTTGAAAAACATTTTTCCTACTTTATTTTCTTAAAGGGTTAATATATTAATGTCATCCAATATAATTTATTACTATTATTATAATTATTATTATTAATAATAACAATAATAATTTTATGTCTTTAGATAAATTTTATTGGTCTTCAGAAAATGAGATATTTTTATTGGCTGTAATTAAGATTTCATGCTATTTTCAGTATATATGACACCATGCTTTCATCAAACGAGCCACTTCATTGCCATATATGTGCCAAGTATTTATAAAAAGATGACTAAAGGAGAGCAAAATCACCTACAGATAACACGGATATGATTAACAGCTTCCAGACTTTAAGTTAAGGAAGATGCATTAAGCAGGCTTATTAAAGAGATTGAGGCCATTATGTCTAGATTTAATCAGCTGGACTTGGAAGACTGGCAGTTTGGAACATCTTTATCACTAATTATGTCCTGAATGATCAAACCTAACAACAAAAGAAAAGATACTCATCAAACCTCTAAGTGGTTTATAAAGATCAGAGAAACACAGGTAAATGGTTGGTTTATGAAGTTGTTCCAGTAAGCCTGTCTTCCCATTTGCTTCCAGGCTTTAAATCAATGATATGCTTGAAACAGAAAATAAGATACTAGAACAGAACAATTCTTCAAACAGGGAAAACTCCAGGTGTCATGATTCAAATCCAATAAAAATAAACTTACACCTCTGCAGTTTCACAAGGCAGATCTTCCACTCCTTTTCAGTCTATGAATTTGTGAATAGCAGAAGGAGTCATACAGTCATCTTTGGGTGCTTCAGTAAATTTCCTTATTTTTGTCATTTCTAATGCTTGGATCTTGTTTGGTGCAGGAAAATACACTCCTCTCAGGAATTTCCTGACCTCATCATGTGCCGAAAGATCACAGTTTGCTATATACCTTTCACTGATTCTGTTGAGCTACTCTCCAGAAAGCTCTTCCAGCCCTATGGATAGGTGTCCCTAGTTAATTTTCTGTTGATCTAAAAATAAATTGAGGTAGTGCAAATATCTAGCCTTCTTCAGTGCTGCCTGTCCTGAACGCATGCAATACTTAGTCCTTGTACCATAAACACCTCTGCAATCTATCACACTTTCCATCTTAGCCCTGCCTGAGACTCAACAGTGTTGTGTAATGTTGAGTGTTTGTACCTGGGAGCAGCACAAACACTTTTTCTAGTAGCAGAGGATTGTTAGGCTTTTGTCCATACTTCTTGGACCAAAATGTCTCTAGAAGTTTTAGACTGAAATTCAGAGTGGGATGGAGAAGAATTGTCAGAACAGTAAGGAGAACTCTAGCCCGTAGGCTCTTACCTTGCTTCAGATAATATATGGAAAGTTTCCAGGGTACTGTAGATTCAGATGCTTTAATTTGCTGCCTTGCCTTACAGCTTGGGATCCTCCAGGCAAGTACAGCTCATGTCATTTTATCATCATCTTCTTCTTAGGCCAGTAAGACAGCTGCTACAGACACCACTGCTCACAGCTTAGTCTTGAGTTAGAAAGTGGTATGTGACGAAAGCTGGATTTCTCTGCCTCACATCCAGTACGTGAGTGACTAAATAGCCTACAGAAGCAATGTATCCTGAAGTATACTAGTAAATTAAAAGGGGGAAAATGTGGGTGTGGGAGTGGTGAAAACATAAATAAAATGGTAAGGTGCCAAATTTCAGCTTACACAATCTTACACATTTTTGTGATGCTTTTTTTGTTCTATCCCTTAGCGAACACGTTACATAAATATTGTCTTCTTAATTCAGAGATAGTTAATGACTTAAAGTGAACCTGGATCAGTCTGCAGGTATGCCCAAGGATAGAGAATAGAAAAACAGAATTAGGTATATGATGAATTTGAAGGAACAACCCTGGTTAAAATGTTGAAAAATATGTCAGCAATGTTTCAGTAAATTTATATTTAAGTGGTGAAAGCAGGACTGTTTTCTTACAGTATATTCTTATCTGTGGCTACTCAGGAGCCAATGAATTTATGCTAAAATGATCCGCAATTTCTGAGTGTCTGGGGTAAGTTTTCCTTTCCTTCTCTGCACCAGTTTTTGGTAGGAAGATAAATAATGGAGTATTCCTCTGGCATCTCATAGTTGTAGCACCAAAAATAGTAGGAAAACAAACAATATGAAATAAAACTGTGTATCCATGGTACTGAAAGTTTTATATTGAATAAGAGGCATTAATTAGTAGCATGAGGACTAAAACTCAGATTTCCATAGGTCTACTAAGTGTAAGAAATACATGGTCTTCCTTTATTTAGGAAAGAACACAGTCCTACAAAATGTAGGGCATCATGATAAATGGATCACATGACCTGATTTTCTCTTTCTTTTGTCAATCCCAGACAAGTGACAGGCTGCATAGCACGTTTAATTATTTCCATAAGAAGAATTTTCAGTATCAATGCAGAAAAATGTGTCTAGAGTATAAATCTAGACACTGACAGATTTGCTCTGCTGTATTTCAGCAAAGTTTTTATATAGGTTAATCTATATGATCTTGTTTAGATAACACACACAAATGCCACCATTTACTTAGTATTCCTCCAAATGTCATATTCTTCAAAATAATAAAAATATTTATTTTAGAAATTAAGAACAGGAGAAGTTATATCAGGAATTAATAATAAAGTTGGAAAAGAACAGTGAGTGAATAGGGAGTTCTAATATTAAAAATAAAATCAGAGTTTTACTTAAAATGGATTCTGAATGAAAAGTATAATGATGTCATATAAAAGCCAATGACTACTCTTACTAAAAAATAAAGATGGGTAAAAAGATGTTTACTCCAGAGTGCCATTTGCCTAGTGATTACACTTGTGAGGTTACCCTGAAAATACTGTTATGACTCTTGGGAGGAGACACTGATGATTAGCAAAAATATAAATATAAAAGCAAATGGAAGGCTTTTATTGATCTGTGTAGAGATATCTTGTGAATTTAATTTAAACATTTATAGTTTAAATGTTTTGCTTTACTTTTTGCTAGAGAATATATGAAGATACTTTGGCTTTCAGTGTCACACTTTGAGTAAGAAATTTTGTTTAGAAGCTGCAATTAAATAATTCAGAAATAATTAATTCAGAAGACAACCCATTAAATTATAACCCTCCCCACTGGTTAACTTGGTGCCAAAATGTATTGTTTAATTTATCATTCTTAGTATTTTTAGAAGGCCTCAAGGCAGGGAATGAAGCAATAATAAATAGGGAATAGTGGATAATTAGAGAAGGAAATGTGGAACAAAATTACTAAGGGCTTTAGGTGAAGTTCATTATTACTATTTAATAGTGCCCAAGAGCATTTGATCAAATTATGGATCATGTTTAAAAGTGGGCTGAGAGAAATCCTGGTGGAGGAGAGTTTTCTCACTACTACTTTCAGAATTTTGCAGTAAGTTTTACAGAATTTTAACAAGGAGTAAAAAACCAAAAGCATATTGACCAAACCTTCTACTCTATCACACACTGTGCTCTAGTGAGATTTGAAGAAGACAGAGATTTTTCATTCTCTCAGATATTGTTCAAGATGAGAGTATTACATGATTAAGCAGTAAAGCACTTCAAGCATGAGTGATAAGGTGACACGTTGTAACTGGAACCCTTTGGGCTTTTAAGCACAAGGTGAAGTGGATTTTTTTTTCTCTCCAGGGATTTTGCTTTTTAGCCACATCTTAAAAGAAGCCCATTTTTAACACACATCTTTAAGCAGACTTGAACTTTTGATAATTTTTTTCTGTTTATTCAATCATTTTCCTTATGCATTTAATTTTTTTAATTATAGTATATTAAAAAAATCCTGAAAACATCTTTAAACAGAAATATATGTGAAAAAATACATAACTAACCTTTTCATCATTCGAAAATCTAGATCCTCCATGACACTTTTCAGTTGGAACACTTAAAAAAAATGAGAGTATGAAATACATGGTACACAACAAATAAGAATATTTAATTTAAACGGTAAGATCATGTTTAATTTATGGAGTATTTTTTTCTGTTTTTTTAATATTAAATAATAAAAAATATTTTTCCATGTCTTTCTATGCTTTTAAAAATAAAAGGAAAGAAAGAAAATTAGAAAAAAGCTAAAAACTTTTATGATTGGTATTCTACAGTAAAGCAGAATAAGAAACTTAATTATTTCTGAAAATTTCCCTTCCAAGGGAACAGCTACCTTTTCAGATATATATGCTGACTCAAAGTAAAATGATGTCTGTTAAATGTGAAGAATTTTGTGGGATGGAAATTGCAATTACTCAGCAGTTCTGTTCATTAGAAAACAGAGATCTCCATCTTTAGACATTTAATTTCATAGACATAGCAATTTGGACATTATGTCATTTTTTTTTTCTTTTTTCTCATGGACTTTGTTAACAGCAAGAGTCAGGTTGGTTTACCTTTGAACTAAGTTTGTATGACCGGGCAAGCTGTTTGATGTGTTTCATTTGATGTTCTGGATGTTTATGAAACCACTGGCGCAGTTTAATAAATAATTCTAGTGGTAACAGCACTGGCAGTAAAAATAAAACACTATTCCCAATGTATGAAATGCCTTAATTACTACTTTAATCAGAGAAGCGGGGTGTTTACTACCTCTGTCAATACGGGAATGATTAAAAATGAATACTGATCTGTATCCAAAACTGTGATATAGTTACACAGTTTGAGGTAGCGTGATGAAGTAGTAGAGAAAACATCACCGGAGTTTTACTCAGATTCACATGACAGAGCGCAGAGAACCTTTAGAGCTGGGACAGTCAGAATGTCAAAAAAAAAGGCGGAAGTCTCACTGTCAGTCAGGGGAAAGAAATCAATTGTTTGCATAGATTTTGCACCTAGGTTCTGTGCAATGATTACTGAGTATTCTTTAAACCAATCCACAGTATGTAGAAAGAGAATAGAGCAATTTTCCTTAAGACTGTGTCCATAGTGCAGAGTGTGTTTCATTAATGGATCCCACAGGGACAGGCTACAGCTCAGTCCTCTGTCATAGTCTGCCTTGTGTGACTTGGACCTCCTCTCTCTGATGTATTCTCTGATTTCAGAGGCATTCTCTGATCTGCCTCTTGTATTCTGTAATGACATTCACATCCATAACCTTGAAAATGAATTATTTACTTTGAAGGTTGTCTATGTTATTGTGTGTCCAAATCCCTCTACACTTCCTACTGCACACATACAGGTACTTACATCTGATTCATCATACATGGAAATTTGCTTAGACACTTTTTCTATAAAATCATACTCTTTCTAAATGTAAAGTTGAAGAAAATAGCTAAGCATATATCTCTGAATACTACAAGGAAAAGATCAGATGAGCCTAAAAAATGTCAGTATATATTTTAATTGGTCTCTTTATTTTGGTCTCTTCACTAATGTACTACTTCTGAAAGTTTCTCAACTCATGATTTTTCCATTACCAATTTTGTTTATATTCTCTGTTATTGCTTTAGTCTTACTACCACAATCATCTTTTACTTGTCTTTTTTTTTTAACCTTCTCTATTTAACATTTAATTTGTTACTAAATTTTATTACTCATCCACTCTCACTATCCACTGACTATTCTTCTGCAGTCACTGACAATGTTCACCTGTAAATCTCAGCTGTCATGTAAATGGCTCATTTTCTAAGAGTTTAGTGAACTCAGAACAGATTTAAGAAATACTACCACTACTATTTTGCACTTACAACATCTTTTAAATGAAGATTACAAAGGAATTCAGGATCATAGATTAAGCTTCACAATGACCTTGAAAACCTGAAATATAAATTCCTGGTTTTCTACATTTTGAAAGATAAAGATCAGGAAACTGATCAAGTAAAAGAAAAAAAAAAACAAACAAATAAACCACCACCACCAAAAAAAATTATTGCCATGGTTAAATGAATGTTCTAACATTTTTCAGAAGGAAAAGTCACAGCTACTTTTAAAAACCAAGATGACTTTAAATATGAATTATTAATCTAAAGCTACAGACAGTCACTTTTAGATATAATTTACATTACATATCTTAGGACATGTAACTGTTACAGTCTGCTTAATAATTAGGTCAATAGAAAGACAATGCCTTCCAGACAGGCAGAGGTTTGGGTCAGCATGTGAGGTAATTCATCAAACTTAGTACAGTGCCTCCCAGGCAAGTAAGTATTCACTTTGGTCTGGAAGAGAAAGCAGAACATGGAGATGTCTCCCAGGCAGAAAATTAAATGGGTCAGCCTTGGAGGCAGCCCAGATAGGTGACTGTTCAGCTTTACTTGAAAATGGATTAACATACTAAGGTCATTCCTGAGTACATAACAATTGGCTCCTGCTTAGATGACAAGCCATTATTCATGGAGTTCCTTCCATTTGAAGGGCTGCTTATTGTGCTTATCTTAAAACTAAACTATGAGACAGTTAGCCTTTGATTCTAATAATAAAAGTTCTGTTTGTGAACATGAGTGTGTGTCTTACCAGGACATAAGAAATCATTGACCCTGTATCTTTGCCAGGGATACTAAAAGATATCCTCTCTTAACTGGTATTGCCACAACTGAGACCACATGTTAATATATAAGAAAGATTAAAAGTTTCAAACAGGGAGGCTTATATACATAACTGCCTTTGGCAGGTGTGAAAGCCTAATAAATGAGTCTATGCTTACCTGGATTACATATATTCCTCACTTGGAAGAGAACATCAAGAGCTTCAAATATTTAAACTGGTCTTTTATTTATGCCCATCTGAAAACTGAAAATACTGTATTATTTGAGGAAAATACACTGAAAGAAACCCATGATTATTAAAGTAATAAAGTAAGCAAGACACATAAAACGGAAAACACAGACATAAGAGACTTGACCAAAGAGGATAGGAAGCCTGAAAAGACAGATGAAGAGTAGCAGACTTGTACACAACATAATGAGGTTCTTTATCCTATTTTCTCTCTTTTCTCTCTCATGTCAGTTCCTTTCGGATTGTGGTTGTAAGACAATAAAAGGGAGCATAGTATAATTTGAGGAGGGGGAGCCAAGTGGAGAATAGAGGGCACCCAATACATTGGAAATTCTGATAGTCTTGCTGAGTGCCAAATGGCATACGCGTAAATCAGCAATGCTGAAGCAATTATGGCATTGGAGAAGAAATTTGGCAGAGATGATTCAAAGAGCACTTTGTTTGGGAAGTCCAAGAAAGACCAGGTAGTCAGTGGCATATTTAATTATACTGCAGGACGTAGAAGGTAGTATCAGAAAGTGGAAATGTTTGATTGGGTTTAACTAGGAAGATGCCTATACTTACTTCCTGTGTAACTCATAACAAACAACAACATTTTATACTGGAAATCAATGCTCTGAGACATATGCTAGGATACTTCACAGTGTTGAAGTCCAGATTTTTAAATGGGATGTTAGAAAAATACAGACGTTCAAGAAAAATTACCACAAAAATAAAAATGAACATTAAAGGCTATAGTACGAGTATCTTAACGCAGACAGCTTACTGTAATGTCTATTAGGACTTTATACAGTGAATGTTTAATGTAAATGCTTTAGCTCTACCTAGAGCAGACAATTGCTTCCTTTTCAAGTGAATACTTTCATTAATAGTAAAAGATATTTCATATATTTTTTTTCTTTGTGTGGTCGCAAATCTCAAAACCAATACACAGGAGGAATACAGAGCAACTCTATTGCTCCATTTTAACACTACCTTTTCCTATTGTCAGTGTTATATTACCTATAATGTGTAAAATGGGGGTTGGGATACCTGATTGCTTGTCTCATTTCATGATTGAAGTCTAGGTTGTTTTGCCAAAAAGGACGAATGTGGCAAAGCCATGATTGTGCGTCTCATTGGTAAAAGTGTAAATTTCCTTGGGTGGAATTAAACCCACTGTAGAGGTCTAAAGTTTACTGTCAAAGTCACCATCAGTTGCCCTTTTATAGTCAAAAAAGAGAAATAAGCACCACCAGAGTGCCATTCATCAGCCGTATATCAGATTCCATTTTAGAGAGGCTGGAATTGTACCAGAAAGGGCCTTGAATTTCCTAAATGACTACAGATTTATTGTTCAAGTGAAGGTCAAATGCCACAACTATTTTAATGGGTGAAGAGTTTTCTATTTGTTTGGAGTTCTTCTTCCATAACCAAACATTCTTGGAAGTCTTAAAAATCTTTAAGATACTAATGTATAGTAACTGTTGTTAAAAATTCTCAGTAGTGTCTGAAGTTGCAACTTTTCAACACCGTAAGACATAGTTCAGAATTCACATTTTCTTACCTATTTGTCGTATAGATGAGAAATCTATGCACCTAGTATAATGTCTTAAAACCTTGGCTATCGTAGCAATGGGATGGGAAAGATTTGGTACTCAGTTACAACATGGATTAACTTCTAACACATTTTAACATAATCAAGTAAATTAATAAATCAAAAAGAACAGCAAGACCGTTGTCATGGTTATAGAATATAATGGTAACTAGTTTCTTTTGGGGAAAAAATTCAGAATATGGAATGAGCTGTGTGCTGCTTGCAGGCAAAATCCATTCCGTATTTGATTTTGATGTGTTTTCAACTGAATTATTTTCTGTGGTTCATTTAGCTTCAAAAAGAAATTAAAAGATCTAATTTTAAAGCAGCTGACATTATGGAACACCTGATGTGTCATTTACAGACAGAGATTATTTAGTTTTGTGCTTCCTTTAAAATTTTTGGGTACAAATGCCCTGGCTTTGACTGTGAAAGAGAAAGTTTTTTTCCTAAATATTTAGTTTCATCAAATGAAGATCAGGTAAAATGTGAGTATTTGCTTTTTTCTTGAGCAAGAGATTTCTAAATTCCAAGTGTACCTTGGAATTGTCACTGGTTTCTGCAAAGTGATAGCTGTATCAACCTACTCTGCCTGTGTCAGATTTAAAAGCTTGTTGGGTAAAGACTAAAATGATAATTTTCAGCAAATAGGGCATGATATCCACATTTCCTCTCTAGTCTTCAAAGTTACAGAAGGAATTATTCTTACTTCAAGCACAATTACTCCTAGAGTTTCTCTGGTGGAGTGTTGCTTCCTGTGTTGACTCTGCCACGAAGTCTTCCTTGAAGATACAATAACGAGCACAATATGTGGATGTGGCTACAGACTTCCACTCCTCTCTGTTTTTTAAATTCACATTATCTGATGCCTACAGGTAATAAGGAAGTAGATAAACCTATTAATCAATAGAATTAAATTGGAAAGTAGAGGTTCTGTGGGCACAAATATCCTTACCTCTACCGACAGACTTCCTTGATAAGTAGGCACTCAGCAGAAATCTGTGAGCCATTTATACTTTGTATTGGCATGCTATTACAATCAGTGCTTAACTATTTCAGTGTTGTGAAATTCATCTCTAGGTTGTACGTTTCTCATGTGTTTCCACTGAAGTACCAACCTTCATTTGACAGCTATGGCACTACAAAGCATGCTTCTGAGATCTGCTGAAGCATTAACAGGAGCATGAATGCCAATGAATGAACTGCTATGGAAAAATAGTAAAAGCAGCAAAAACAACCAGAAAAAAAACCAAACAACCAAACCTAAAACCAAAAACCCACAATCAAAAAAAACCCCAAAACCCAAAGAAATCCAAACCAAACTCTTCCAGTACTTACTGTCCTGTCATTCCTGACAAAAATAAAAAAATTCTTGCTACAGATGAAGCTGCTAAGTACTCTGCCCCATCACTGAAGCTATGAGTTGGAAGCTGTTCAAAGAGCAACTTTTAAGCAGCTGTATCAAGAGACAAAACATCACACATGTAAGTTCTTTCATTGAACTATTACAGAACGAGATGATAAAATACACCTGGGAAAACTCAAGCATAAGAAAAAATCAGTGCAATCATGATGTAATGCTTGCAGATTTGGTGCTTAGGGACATGGTTTAGTGTTGGGCTGGGCCAAGTTATCTCAATGCTCTTAGAGGTCTTTTCCAGCTTTAATGATTCTATGATTCTAAGATTCCACATTGAAACAGTTTAAGGTTTCTCTAAATGTCTATAATTCCATATTTGCTCTGCACATAAAACTTTCATTAATGAAAATTGTCAAGGCCCCGTCTCAATGTTATAATGTGCCTCACTTGTGCTGCCTAGTCCTGTGCTCCCCCCAGGCCTCTTCACAACCCCTGCCCATTGGCCCAAGAGCCCCATTTCAGTTCAGCTCAGGTCCATGTGTCCATTCTTCAGTGATGCTGTAGTAGTGCCAGACTCCAGTCCTGCCCTGCCCAGCCCAGCCCAGACATGGGCTCTGCTGATTTTGGCCCAACTCATGGTCTCACCTAAACTCTGCATTCCTAACAGAAACTTGGGATTCCTTGTCAGAGTTGTATGATTGTCTGTTCCAAATTTACAACAGAGACATAGGAAGATGAAAGATCTGTGATGAGAGAATGTCTTGATATCAGTAGGTTATTGAAAATAACTTTTTTGAAATAAAGAGGTTCATTAATATCAGGTTCCAAGTTTCTTCCATTTGATCTTAGGCAACCAGCTGAGGCATCTAAGCAAAGAATACTGAGATGGATTCACCTTGTCTGACTTCAGGCAAGCGAGTTCAATTTGTCTGTGACTTTAGATGTGTTTGCATAGCGCTCTGAGAGTTTTATTTCTGACATTTGTCTTTGGAGAGATCCCAATTCAAGCCACTGCTTATCTGAGAAAGTTCAGTGCACTAGAATAAATTTTTACCAAAGAGTGGAAGAGACTAAAATGGCCATTCAGCTCCACCAACTCTTCAGACAAGACAGTCATGTCATGAACATAATGATTTGTTTTTAATCTGTAGCTAAAGTCAAAAACTTTAACAATGAATGAAATTGGAAAGTGGTAAGAGATTTATAGCTATGCTCTGCTGCAGCATCACAAAGCACTGCTGAAAAGAGGAGACATACACCGCTGCCACATCTGTCACAGTTCAGGACCAAATGACAGTGTGGCGACTAAGTAGACTTGGAATCCAGAGCATTTAATCACAGATGTATGCAGTTTTATAAATTACATGAGTTCCCTTGCACTGCAGTAATCATGTGATCACTCCCCCTCCAACTCTCACAACTTTGCTGGGGCACAGGACCAGGTGGTGATACGCCACTCTGGCTACACAGGCTGCACTGTAGCAGCCTGAACACCTTGTCCTGTCCCCTAGTCATATGCCTCAGCCAGCCCATGATGCAAATACATTCAAGTAATTCCTACCTTGGTTTAATGATTGTGATGGGGATTTCTCCTTCTGTAGAGCCAGCAAATCCCCTTGTTCTTGGAGGAGAAAAAGGAAGACCAGATGTCCCCATCCAAATTTGGAGAGTTCTTTTCTAGATGCCCTCTAGGAAAACTGGACTGAAGCAGAACAGGTGTCTTCATTTGTGTCAGAGTTGCCCCCTGACTAGTTTTAAGAAATGAGAAGAATTTCTGAAGCATATGAAGAGGCTTAATAGAGTGGAAACCACATAGAGTAGTTACAACGTAACATACACAATTACAATTACATCCTCTTTCAATGTTTTTTTTCTTCTACGCTATTAATCTGAAGTAGGTTTATGAACCATTTAACTGTTAGAATCCTGCAAGGTCCAGGAATTAAAAAGACTGCCAGGGACCAAATTTGTCCTATTTGCTTTAGTTACGGTGAGGCACAACAATTAATGAAAGAGCTGGCTTAGATTTTAAACAAACTTAGACTTCAAAACATTGTTTAGCCCAGGTATGTTTACACTGCCCTCAGGAGAAAAAAGAAAAGTTCCTTATGTCTGCATAAAGGAATAGGGTAAATGCACTCATAACTTTAATTGAAATATAGATAAAATAGATTTGCATGTAAGTGCCCTAGTAGATTTGTCAACTTTGACAGGATCCAAACTTACATAGGTCTAGACCTATCCTATTCAACCTTATAGATAGATATTGCTTTGGATATTAATCCACTCCAAGTACTGTGAGCCAAGTAATCTGTGATTTTGAAATACTCTTGTAATAGTTAATCTAATACAACATGGCAAGGGTCTGATCACTGGCAAGCAGTCACCTATACTACAAAATTGCTAACACAGTCCCTAACATGTCATTGTTAAGATCAACAACTTTCTCCCAGTCAAAACCTGAGCCAAGGATTGTTCCCTATAGCAGTTTGAACACAGCTTGTCTATTTAGGAAGAGAGATTAGCTGTAAAGAAAACTACTATTTTGTTTTCTCGAACAGGCTAATTAGCCTGAGATCCAAAGAGTCCCTGGACTATCTTATTTATTAACACAGACAGAGACTTAATGATGGAATTTGCAGTTGTATTTTTCTACATACTGGTTTTAGTGACAGATCTTTCTCCCTTTTTCTCATCTGAAATAAATATAAATATTTACAAGTTTTATTAAAACTACCATGAGACAAATCTTATACTTCTCAATGGGTCTTACCTGTTATTTGATTTCTACATTATATATGGCTACACCTGTCTTCTGAGAATTATGTCCTTATTAAGAAATTAGAAACCCAACTTCCCTGTTCTTATTCAGTGCAAATAGAACAGTTTTCTTCTAGAATAAGAATTACGCTAAAACCCACTATCAAACAGTAAAAAATTTAAACAAACTAAGCAACCACTCCTCAAAACTTCCTCAAATTCTCATGACTAAAATTTCATTGTACTGAATATCACCACACAGCCATGCCAATCTTTGGAAGTTCAGTGTAGAATATGTGCTCAATTAATTGCCAAAGTTTACTTTGTATGGTGTAATCGGTTTGCTAGCTAAAAAATACTTCTTTTTCTGGGAGGTGACCTAGAATAAGTCATCTGATGTATCTTGACCAGTAAGGTATTCCATACCATGTTATGTCAGCTCAGATATAAGAGAGGGAGGAGGAAATAGTTTATGCTTCTCTTCCAGGACAGTTGCACAGGATAGATGGCTGTTCGGAGGAGGAGGAAAACACCTTTTGTGGGGAAGTAGTCTTTATTGTTAGTTTTCCCTGTGTGTATAGTGCTCATAGTTCTCTTTTTCTTCTCTGTGTAAATATAAAACTGTCTTTCTCAGCAACCTCAGTTTTGCAAGTTTTTTTTCCTTTCCCCCCATCCCTCCTCCTTTTCCCTCTGGGGTGTTTGGGTGAAGTCTCAGTGGACACCAGGTGTTCAGCCAAAGTAAACTAAGACATATGGACTTCATTAATAGAAATAAATTAAACGAGAAAAAAAGTTTGAATCTGAAAAACATAAATAATACAATATTTAAATTCTTCTTTCATGACTATCAGCAAAGGAAAAACAATTCAATCTCTAATCAAAACACTACAAGACACTGTATAATCTGCTTTTCTTTATCTTTCTTCTTCCTCTTCCTCTTCCTCAACCTTGATCTCAACCTTTTTCTTTTTCTTTTTCTTTTTCTTTTTCTTTTTCTTTTTCTTTTTCTTTTTCTTTTTCTTTTTCTTTTTCTTTTTCTTTTTCTTTTTCTTTTCTTTTTTTCTTTTCTTTTTTTCTTCTTCTTTTTCCTTTTCATTTTTTCCTTCCTTCTGTCTGTATTTCTCCCAGGAGTTTCTCCAATAATGTTTTTTTTGTTTTCTGCCTCTACAAAAGACAAATCTGTGCTTTCTGACCAGACGAAAATAGCCTTGGGAAATAACCTTGTGTATGTAAATAGAGAGGTGAATGTTATTGCAAAGATGCATATATTTTCACTTAAAACCATCATAAAAAGAAGATATTGTTCTACAGCGGCTGTCTCCTGACCTGCAGATACTGAGGTAGATTGTTGGTGAGCTGTGTGCTAATGAAGTTCAGAATGCAAATTACTGACTTGTTAATTTCTCCTTTAATGATAGGAGAACGTCTCGTGAGGAGTTTGCAGGTTAACATACGACAAACATAGTCATGCATTTTGTCACTGAACATTGTTTCCAGCAAAGTATTCACTCTCAAAATATGTTATTTAATTTTAAATTAACATCAAGCTGGAGTTTCTTATTTTAAAATTGCAGGATGAGTTTGTATTAAAAATATCAAAATATCTCTCTGGAGATATGTAGATCATTTTCCTAAAGGAACTTTAATTAATTTACTGAGACTGTATATCCACTCTTTTACTCTGGGAACCCTTGACATAACTTAAAACTCAAATATTAAAAATTCTCTTTATTTTGGGGGAATTACAGACTTTTCAAAGTGTACTACACATCTAGAACCCTAAAAGACAAACCATACAAACCATATTGGGAACAGTTCTCATTTTCAGTCTTATTACAATCCTTTTCTTTGTTCAAATACTATAAAGATACGCTGTTTTGGAATTTCATTCTAAAGACAGTTAAAATCTGTTATGAAGATGGAAAAGAAAAATAATATATGGAGAAATAATGCCTGCATTTCACACAATATCCCCTTACTGATGGAAAATTAGCCCAGTCTATCATTTAGACTACACACCTAATAAGTGTGTAGAACTGCAACAAAAATATGGTAAGACAAGAATTTGGTTTTGCCACATAAGGATAAGTTGGTTAGATTTTTGGAATAAAAAAATCTTGAATTTCTTATCTTTGCATAGAATTCATTTCAACTGACTTACTGTATCTGACAATCAGACTCCTAAGTCTGAGGCAATCACTTCCCTTTGTAATCAATAACAAGAAATACAAGCATCTGAAAGTGATTTATCTACCTTATCTCAAAAATCAATCTTAAACTGGAAAGGACCAGCCCTAAAAGTAATTGTTTCCTTGCAGAGCAAAAAAAAAAAAAAAAAAGTAAGTTTATTCAAATTTAGTTGTTTAAATTACAGTTAAAGACATCTATGGATTACGCCAGTGCACACGACGCCCAAATGCATAGTCATGATTCCTGCATAAAAGGTACAAATGCTTTCTACCCTTACCCATCTATTCAAAAATAGTTTCTCTAAACTATCAAATCAATTCACTGGGGAACAAAAATAAATTACTGCCTTCTAACCTTGGCCTTTCAGATTAAAGTTGTTGATTCTTCAGTTCAAAAAATTACATCTCAGGTGAAAATAAATTGCTTTATTTGATATCTGAATTACCAGATACCTAAATTTTTTCTGCATTAAAAAATATATATTCCTATGAAAACAGGCTCTACCTATGTGTCGTTTTAAATTCCGCATCTTTTTAGCAGTTTCAACTGACTGATCAAACAGTTTTCAAAGATAACTGGCAGAAGTAACACCAGCGATTGTCTCATCAAGCTTAACAAGTGATTGGAATAGACTGTGAGGATGTGTTTGCTAAAGCTTTACTTAAAGATTTACAGAAAAGCTGATACACACACGAGGAATATGCAGCTGTTTCAAAAAATTCAATGGTATGGAAAGATGAATATATGTATGGCAATACTTGTGTTCATAACTTAATAAGCATAACAACGGATACCTTTAGGAGGTGTGAAAATACAGAGAATGATTTTGCACTTACATTTTTGTATTGTATCTGACTGAGATGGAGTTTGTTTCCCCATAGCAACCCCCACAGTGCTGTGCTTTGCATTGTTAGCTAGAAAGATGTTGATAACACACCAGTGTTTTGGCTACTGCTGAGCAGTGCTGACAAAATATCAGCACTGTCTCAGCATTTCTCCCCTCTTCCAATCAAGGGCAAGATCCTCGGAAGGGACACAACCAGGCCAGCTGATCCATACTAACCAAAGTGATACTCCACACCATATGACATCAGCTCAGGTATAAAAGCTAAGAAAAGGAGAAGGAAGGAATTGCCTGCTATGAAGAGCATATAAGTGAATACAAAAACTTGTTTAGTAGAAAGGATTGTACCAGTACAACAAGAATACATTACTACTTTGGGAAAAAGAATGCAGAAGGAAGGATATATATTGATTCTTTAATCTTATCCTTTGTTTAAGCTAATATGAACTTCATCTTATCTGAAATGGGAAATATAATATAAATAAAGAATGCCATAAGAAGTACACATTCCTAAAAAAAGGAGCAGACCATTTTTACATGGTTCAAGCTTGTGAATTTGAATTATCACTAGACAAGTTTAAAAACTGGAAAATATTTCATGACCATATGTGTTTCTTTAATAGGAGGGCTTTTTTTGGCAACCAGTCACTTTTCAGGGAGCTGGTAACTGCATCATTTAGAACTCTCCCTTACAAAAATGTGACTGAGTACTGAACTGTGAAAGCTCCATGTGTTACCATAGTTTGGCACCCATGGAGCCTAATGCTGGTTTTAGATCGACAGAAGTATTTTTACAGTGCTATTCACACAGGATGTGTCATGGTGCTTTAAAATGTGAAATAAAGTAACAAAGCCAAGAGTCTAAACACATACTCCACCAAAGACTACCCACTAATATTGGATTTCAATCTATCCATATCAGGAGGCAGACCCTTAGATTGTTTTGATGATGAAAGGCTTTGATTTTGGAAGTGTGGAGGTGCATAATGGGGAAGAAAAATTGTTTTCTCTGAATTGCTTTTAAAAATGAGAGATTTAACATTCCACAGACTCTGTGCTCTGTGGGGGATAAGAAGGACAATGGATAACTATGAGTTCATGGATACTGAAACAATACAAGGCCCTTAGACAATGCAGGGGCAAAGATAAATAAACTGTAAATACTCCAGGCAACTGTTGTGGAAACTACAATTCTGGAGCAATATGCAGAACTTTTTCAATCTTAGTAAAAATATTTCTAATAGCAATTTGTATTCAGGGAAAATAACACATTGATCTTCCTATAAGTCTAGAAAAAGAGAGAGAAAAACAAGACTGCTCAATATCACCAAGCCTGATGTTTTAAACCTGAGAATGGAGAGGAGAGAATAGGAGAGGGTGGCAGTGGGGAGGGAATCCTATTTTTTGAAGCTACTTCAAGGAGGACTTTTGTACCAGTATTGCTTTGATCCTTTAAAAATGCTGGAAAGATTTCTGCTAGAATCAACTTGAATGAAAGTTAAGGAGAAAATATATATTTGTGGTGGTTTAAGATTTGTGTCATATTCAAAGAAGAAAAATATAATCCTACAAACACACCACAAAATGAATCATCGAAATTGCATAGATCAGACACATAATACATATTTATTATATAAGTGATTGCATAATTTAATCAAATTGAAAACTTTCAGTGCTGCTGAATTTTTGGGACCAGATTTTCTACTGTCATCAGTTATTGTAATTTTACTGAAAACAAGGGAATTTTGCACATCAGAACCCATTTCTAAGAGGTTTTTTTTTCTTTAGGATAACATACATATACTTTCCTGTTGCGTGATGTGATTAGGTTGTTTAAAAGCTGGAGACGAGCGAGACTTGTTTGGGTAATTCCCAGCTAGAGTGTGATTCCCTGGGGAATCACAGCCAAGAGTCATAATTTAGAGCAATATCTAAATTGTTCAAATTCATGCAAGTGCTGGAACACTTTAAATAGCAAAATAATAAATTTTTAAATAGCAAAAACTGTAATCAGCCTCTTGGTAACATACCCCACACGCACAAAACCATGAAGAACATTCTCCAAATTACTTCAGTTTTGTAAAACATAATCATTAGTACCTTATTTTTCTTCCCAGAAAATAAAGACTAGAGCCCTTAGTTTGAATGAAGAGCATTTGTTTCATCTGTTGTGATGTAGATACCCTTCATTGACCTTGGATCTGTTAAAGGCATGTCTAATAATTGATTAGTGAGCTGAAATTTAGCAAACAAAACCAAAATCACCTTTTGAAAGATAGCAAAAATAGCATAACATTGTAAATCAAGATTCCCTTTCTTATTATTATTGAGTCTTCTGCACTGTTCATTGTGTTAAGTGGATGCATCAGTTAGAGGGACATCTGCTAATTCCTAGTGGGTCCAACTCCCCGTGACCTATTCTCATCGTACAATCCCTGTTTCTCATTCCATTCTGCTGGCATTCTGTTATGCAAGCAGTATTGTCCCAGTAAAACTCTCAAAAGCTAGGTCAGGAACAGTCTTAAATTATTTTAATTTCTAATGAAGCAGAGAATAAACAACACACTGGGGACTGAGAAATACTGTAACAATAGATTGAGGACAATGAGCTCCTAAATTTCTATGGCCCTAGACAACAATATTAAGTGGCAGAGCACTTGCATTATACAGACTTGGTATATACAGAATTCTTTCCTCTTTCTTTCATAACACATTTCATAAGGGCAGTAGTAGCTTTTTGTGGGAAGTGACTAACATTAGGAGAATGAATTGATATCCATGAAACAATTTCTAGAGATCATGGATTTGTGTGGGTGAACATACTGCGTACCTAAATGAAGTATGAAACTGAAATTTCTTTATGGATTTGTATATGTGGAGTACTACACGGAAACAACACCACAGTTCAACCTGGTTTAAAATCTGAGCAACAAAATAAAGGTTAGGATTTTTTGGGTGATGCTGATTTTTGTTGACTTTTTTTTCCCTGATGCTGTTTATAGATAAGCAGTGATCAAAACTCCAACTATGTCACTACCTTTTGAGTCACAATTTTATATCTGAATAGGTTAGACAGAGTGGGTAAATAGTTAAAGAACAGATTAATTCAGTGGTTCTGATTCAAAATAGAGAAATGTAGTGAGATTATCTGCTCACATTATGTCTGTTGAAAGTTACTTTAGAAAACTGCAGTATTTACTTAAATATGATGGTTCTGCTAGATAATGAGATCAGTCTTCTTCTCATAGTATCAGGCAGTGCTCTTCCAGCTCTGTGTGTCTAGTATATGGCATCATGTAACCCAGCAGATATTAGCTTACTGAAATGTCAGCAGCATATTAATGAACTTAAATGATCTGAAGTTATCAATGTCGTAGAACAGCCTACAAGTTTTTATGCATACATAACCTGTGCTGGGTATATCCTGCCCAGCAGCTAAGAACTCATATGGTCACTTACTCCTTCCCTGTCCCTTTTCCTCCAATGGGATGAGAGAGAGAATAGAGAGCAATAAAACTCATGGGTCAAGGTGGACATACTTTAACAAGTCAAAGAAAGAGAAAAGAAATGCAAAAGGGAACCATTTACCACCTCCCACAAACGGACCAATGCCCAGCTAGTGTCTGACCCACAGCCATCATGGAAGACAAAACCCCCAAATTCTCTTTATCTACTACAGTTTCTATTGCTGAATATGGCATTAGATGATGGAATATCACTTTGCATGTGAGACAACCAACCTAACTACGTCCCCACCCATTTTCTTGGTCAACTCCAGTCTACTTTGCTGAGAGGGAGAGTAAGAAAAAGTCCTGTGTATTCGCTTTTTGTGGTAAGGTTTGGGTAGTGGGTGGGCTCAGGAGTGATTTTTGTGAGAAAACATTTCAAGCAGCCCCCATATTGGATTGAGCCACTTCCAGCTGCTCCAAAATGGACCCACTGCTGATGAAGGCTGAGCCAAGTATGGTGGTGGCATTCCAGGGAAAATACATTTACAAAGGGGTAAAGAGCTGTAAAAAGGCATAGCTGCTGCACAAGTGTTACACTCCAGATTTAAGCCATAAGTGCCCAGAGCGGTTACATTTTTATTTAAGACTTTTTAAAAGCCTTTCGGTTCATTATAACCTCAAATTAGCATTCAGAGAAAGAGTCACACACTCTTCTCTAAGAGAAATTATTTTAATTTAGTGAGAACAATAAGATATTTTGGCAAGAGGTTTTTCAGGAGTAAAATACAACCAAGAAAAAGCATTTCACTGAAACACCCAGCACTGACCCATTTCACAGAAAACATGCACTAAAAACAATCAATATAACAGCTTTAGTAAAACACAACTCATTGGTTTTAAGTTACCCAAAAGAGAAGGAAAAAAAAAAAAAGAGTAAGAGAAGAAAACAGATTAAAAGAATAAAGAAAGAGAGAAGAAAAGAGAGAAGGAGAGAGAGGAAAGGAAAAATAATTATCAACAAGATCTGATGGTTCACATGGTTCAGGTTGCAGGAGAGAAGATGAAGAAACTCCCACAGAGTCACCTGTATTTATACAGTTCAGTTTTCCCTCCCAGGCAGGATATCCAGTCAGTGCCTTCCAGGCCAGAGTGAGTTGTGCTGTAGCCAGTCACAGGCTCCAGGGGTGTGGTGTGGGTGGGCTACCAGGCAGCTCTGCCTCGACTGACAGCCCGACTGCAGGACCTGCAGCTCTGCCGTGTGCTCTGCCTGGGCAGCAGGCCTTGCCTTCAGCTCTGCCCTGTGCCCTCAGCAGGTCCAAGGCCAGCCCTTTCCAACACACACTCACAGTGAGTTGGTTCTGACCCATATCAATAATTCAGTGAGATTTGGATCCAGTATCTCACGAACAGCAGCTAGTAAAGAGGAATTAGAGTACGTTAGAGAAACAACTGCAGACATCAAGGTCAGTGAAGGAGGGGAGAAGGTGCTCCAGGCCCCAGAGCAGACACCCTCCTACAGTCCATACAGAAGATCACATGAGGCAGGTCATTCCCCTGCAGCCCCTGGAAGTCCACAGTGAAGAAGATATCCACATGCAGCCCATGAAGAACCCCAGGCAAGAGCAGGTAGATAAACACCGAAGGAAGCTGCAGCTTGTGAAGGGCCCATGCTGGGGCAGGCTCCAGTCAGGAATGGCTGCCCATGAAGTGGAGCCCATGCAAGAGCAGATTTTCTGGCAGGATGTGTGACCCAATGGGGGACTCACCCTGGAGAAGCCCATTCCTGAAAGACTGGACCCTGTGGAAAGGACTCATGCTGGAGCAGTTCATGAAGAGCAGCAGTCCATGGGAAGGATCCACATTGGAAAAGTTTGTTAATGACTTTCTCTCGCGGGAGGGACACTACACAGGAGCAAGGGAAGAGAGAAAAACAGGAGGAGGAAGAAGAGACAACACATAGTGAACTGACCACAAGTCCCATTTCTTGTCACCTTGTGCCATCCAGGGGAGATCGGGAGATCAGGAGAGCTCTACCTCCCCTATCTCTATCAGGAGAAGGGAGGGGTAGGGGGAAGGTGTTTTAAGATTTGTTTTTATTCTTCATTATTTTACTCTGATTTAATGCATAATAAATTAGAATAATTTCCCCAAGATGTCTGTTTTGCCAGCAGTGGTAACCAGTAAGTTCCTAGTGATTTGCCCTGTCCTTATCTCAACACACGAGGTTTTTGTCTTATTTTTTGCCCATGTTTTCAATGGATAGAGAGCGATAGAGTAGCTTTCATGGGCACCTGGTGGCCTCCCAAGGTCAAACCAACACACCCTGACACTGTTCAAGCAGTACTGAGCAATAGCTAAAACACTAGTCTGTTATCAACACTGTCTTAGGCACAAATCGAAGACACATCAAATGGGCTGCAGTGAAGAAAACCGATTCCACTCCACCCAAACCCAGTACAATATTTCAGTAGAACAGCAATTGCTTGCCTTATGAAAATGTTATTGTTTCTAAAGAAAACATATAAATAGTAAAAGAAAATTGGAATTTCAAACACAGATGTTCTAACATAAAAATTTCTATATTCCTTCCCAAGGGAATAGGACACCTTTTCTTCCACTATGTTTTTACTGCTTAGTAGAGGAGACCAACTTCAGTATTTTTTATATTTTAAATATAAATATTTACAATATTTACATATTAAATTAATCAGACTTATTCCCTTTCTTCTGCTTTTTCTCTGGCCAAAAAAAGAACATAAATATCAAGCAGTAGTATGGGATGAAACAATACATCAGACCACTTTTTAACTCAGTGGATGATATAATGTTTCTAAAGATACACTGTTTATAAGGTTCCATCAGTGACTCCTGAATTTCTTCACAATGACATTGTAACCTTTGGAAATGGTTGTCCCTTTTACTAATGATATAGAAAATGAACAGATGCAGTACTCTGTTGATGACAGTTGCTACTCTGGATGTTGTTTTTTTTTTTATGGTTTGATCCAAAATCCATTAGTGTCACTGGAACTTCTTTCATACTCAAAGGTCAACATGCTCCAAAGGGCTTGCAAAAGTGGGCTGAATTGCTAAGCCAGATGTACCTTTCAGGTTATTACGAAGAATTCTATGAGTTCCTAGTAAAAAATTCTATAAAGTTTTATTAAAAACCCTAAGCCGACATTGATAACTATTATCTACAAAACATATCTAAGATATCTGAGTTTCTGCTTCAAAATAGTATCAGAAAGGATGTTTTTTTAAAGGATGTTTAGGAAAAAGCAATTTTTTAAATTTTTACTTAAACAAAACAGTACAGCAAAACTTTAAAAATTAATAGAATTGCAGTAATTTCCCTGTCAAAAAACCCCATGAATATTAGTAATGAAAGTGTCGACCGAAACAAACAAAGCATCATGATATATGTTTCTTTATTAACCTTAGTTTATCTTCTACTTGCTTCAATTTCTGCAGTAGGTTTATTCCTATGAAGAATAAAACCAGGGCCAGATAAATGACAGCAAATAGTTTTGCAAGATTTCTGCCACCACCCACCCACCCACGTTTAGCTATTTATGCATGAATTTATTTATTTGTTTGTTTATTTGAAATTTTGAGGCTCTGAGATCCAAATGCTCCAACTAGTCTGTACAATTTGCAATTGGAATGGCAAGGAGAATATTTTTTAGTATCTGTGTTTGTATGACAACACAGAAATAGAGATGCACAAAAGTGTCTTGCTAAATTGCTAATTGTAGTAGCCAATAGTCATTTTTTTTAAATGCCCTTGATTAGCTTTCATTGGACATACAAGCCATGTGTTATATGATTTGATGTTTACTGGCTGACTACAGCTTTTTTTAATTAGGTTTTCAGTGTACATAATTTTTAAAATGAACTTGTCATGAATATGCTTAATACTCAATTAAAAATGAGTGTTTCCATGAAAGTTCCCATTGATAAACTTCTTTGTTAGAACAAGCATCGGAGGAATGGGAATTGGAGGCTCTTAATCAAGAGAATGAAATTTTGGTTTTATGGTTTTCCATTGAATATTCACACTCTGTATTTTTAAGATATTTATTGCTACCACAAATTCTTATTTGTTTGAGCTAGACAAGCAAGAGAACAGAGAATGTTAGTGGATATCCACGAAAGAAATATACACAATTCATCAGAGTCTGTTAGGGACCAGAAAGCTTCTCAGACTGTACTATAATAGCAAAACTTGCCAAAAGAATACAGAAATTAATCTGAAGCCCTTTTTGTCTTTAACAGAGTAAATGTGCTTATTTAAGTCACTTCAGTGTTCAAAAGGAACACAATTTAAGGAACGTTAAATTGTTTCTTAAAGATCATTTAAGATCTTTTCTTTACACTTTTTGGCTCAGTAAAAATGGCTGAATATTAAATGTGTTAATGTTCTTCCTTAAGTTGCTATAAATACATAAATCAAAGTATAAATGTTGTTCTTGCTTTATGATGAAATATTTTTTAGCTAAAGCCAATTATATTTGTGGTGGCTTATCACAGCAATTATATGAAGCAGCAGGCCAGTCAGTAATGACTTTTTTGTTAGGGGAGTGCTAAGAACACTTCCAGCAGAGCTCCATTACCTGGATTACAATCACAATTTTAAATTAGGTACCAATGCAAGTAATTTAGTTTTGTTTTTGTACTTAATTGGTCATTAACTTGTTCACGCCAATAATTTTATTTCTATGCCACTCACTCATTAAACACTCCCTGAAACATCTATCCAGAAGCATTCCCTCCTGCAAAAGAAATAGGAATTTTTTATAAAACATTTCTATGTCTGCATGCCACCTTTATCTCCTTGTGAACAAATTTGAATGATAAAACACTTCTTTTTCAAGCATAGTACCTGTGAGGTCATTAACATAAGTCAGTAGGAGCCTGGTAATTGCTATTCTGGATAGAGTAATATTTGTGTGTAGTACAGCATCTGGTTACTGTCAGTGACTAGAACGACATACTCATAAAGAAGCTGAAATGAACAATTATGCAATAATTTTACTGAGATGAGAAATTTCCTCCTATTGCTGATGACTACCTTTTGTTTTATGTCCTGAAATAAGATAGTTTGTAACTTTTTCTTTCAAGAAATAATTCTAATTCTATGCAAATGTAAATGCTCTCATTATCCATATAAATGTTTAATCCTTTTTAAAATTCTGCTAATCTTTAAGGCCTCAGCGATATTTTTGGGGCAATGAGCTCTCTGGGTTAATTATGCATGTGCAACAAAGTATATCCTTTTATCTGTTTTAAATTTAAATCCTGCCTATTTACTGCTACACACAGGAACTTTATAAATCTATACTGTGCAATTTTCTGCTCCAGGCATTTCCCTCAAGTTAGTGTATGCATGAATATAATACCTGGAGGATACCTTAATAGACTTTTCCCACCTCTGACTTTTCTCCTCAGTGTGTTTCTCCACGAAACTAACTTTTGGATCAGTGAATTGGTTTAGAGCTGTGTCTAAGGTAGACAGTTAAGGGCAGACTCCTTCAAATATTTTTGACACAGGTCAAAATAAATAGCAAATAGTTTTTTCTGTAGTAAACACTAAACAGATTTTTGAAGCCATACTCAGACTAGCCTGCTTAGACCAGGCGATAATCAAGGAAAAATAATAAAGGAAAACATTATGTGAATACGCACATAACCCACAATTAGTGTGGTTTTCTTTCCCTTCGTAGTGACTGGACTACAAATCATTTTTTAATCTAATCTAGCCTTTGAGCTAGGAATGCTAGGTCATTTAGTTCAGGCAATAACTACTCACAGCTTTTACATCCAGAGGTCCAGCTGCTCCTCCCCAAGAGACATCTATCACATTTGTTAAATTTTAAATGTAAGTACAGTTATATTCAGATATATGCTGTGTCCAAACACCAAGGGGATTTGTGCAAACAAGTTTTATATAAGAGACACTGTTTTGAAGAATTATTAAACAACTGATTAAAATTAATGTTGTGAGCTTCTCCTGCTGACTTTTTAACATCAGCCAAATGACATTTGGATGATTAAGTATTTCTCTATTCCTGCAGTATTCTCATTGATTTAAGAGTTTCTTACATAAAGACTTTGTAAGATTATTTTCACTCATGTGAGTTCAAAGGAAAAGATGAGGGAGAAGCAAAAGATGAAGGGAGATTATTAATAAGAATAGAGCATCCAACTCTTGAGATAACAGAAAGATGAAAGTGAGATATTCAGGTACTGGAATCAGAGAAGCAAGAAGGATAACATAACAGGTACCAGGCCTATTCCATTAATGGGTTGTGCAGAAACAGTTAGCCCAGTTCCTTGGAACGTAGCACCAGTGATACAAACATTTCTTATTTGGGATCAAGTCCTGAGGAGCAAATGGACTCCTGGGCAACTGTCGTGGGTGGACCTTGGCTAGATGCCAGGTACCCACCAGGCCGTTCTATCCCTTCCCTCTTCAATAGCATGTTGGGGAGAAAAAATAAGATGGAAAAAGCCTCATGAGTCAAGATAAAGGCAGTTTAATAAAGCAAAAGCAAAGGCTGCACATGGAAGCAAAGGGAAATAGAACTTCCATTCTCTATTTTCCAGTGCTCCAGTACACATTCTGGCTGATCTGGAAGAGTAATAATTCTTTCTCCCTTCCTCCTCCTTTCTCTTAGCTTTTATTGCTAAGCAGACATCACCAGGGTGTGGAATATCCATTTAGTTAGTTTGAGTCATCTGTTCTGGTTATGTCCACTCCTAGCATCTTGCCCACTCTGAAAGATGCTGAAGAAGACAGAGGTTTGGATGATAGAAACATAGAAAAGTCGAGGTTGGAAAGTACCACTGGACTGTCTTCAGTCTTTGGAGATTAGAACAGGATAATGAAGTTTAGCGAATAGGGGAACAGAAGATGAGAAAGACATAAAGGATTAAAAGGATTAAAACTTCTGATCCTGATATTAATACTCATGATGAGAGAAAAATTGTCGCATAAGGGAACAGTAGTGGATAGAGAGTGTCACTAACAGAAAATTGAAAAGGTGGAAAAGGCCTTGAGGGTGTTGGTCAACAGTGTGCCCAGGTAGCCAAGAAGGCCAATGGAATCATAGCTTGTATCAGAAATAGTGCGACCAGCAGGACTAGATCAGAGATTGTCCCCCTGTACTCGGCACTGTTGAGGCCGCATCACAAACACTATGTTCAGTTTTGGGCCCCTCATTACAAGAAAGACATTGAGGTGCTGGAGCGTGTCCAGAGAAGGGCAGAAAAGCTGGTGAAGTTTCTGGAGCACAAGTCTTATGAGGAACAGCTGAGGGAGCTCGGGTTATTTAGCCTGGAGAAAAGGAGGCTCAGGTATGATCTTATTGCTCTCTACAACTACCTGAAAGATGGTTGTGGTGGGGCTTGGTCTTTTCTCCCAAATAAAAAGTAAAAGAGCAAGAGGAAACGGCCTCAAGTTGTGCCAGGGGAAGACTGGATATATAAAAAAAAATTCTTCACTGAAAGGGTGGTCAGGCACTGGAATGGGCTGCCCAGGGAAATGTTAGAGGCACCATCCCTGGAGGTATTTAAATGACACATAGATGTGGCACCTGGGGACATATTTAGTGGTGGACTTGGCAGTTCTGGGTTAACAGTTGGAACCAATGATCTTAGAGGTCTTTTCCAACCTAAACAGTTCTCTGATCCTATGATTTTATAAAATGGTCACTGGGAAGAAAGACAATACCACCATTGCTAAGATCCTCATGAATGATAATGAGACAGAGAAGGTGGTGAGCACGAAATCTTCATCTCTGTGTTAATATAAGTTCAGAAAACTAAAAGGAAGAACTTGCAATTCTAATATGTACTCTATAAAAAGATAGTGGAATGGTAACAGAAACCTAGAAGAACAACAGTCAGGACTGCATGCATGAAATGCATTAGCTCATGAGAGACAAAAATAAAAAAAAATCGTGAGAAATATCACCCTATTAATGATATCATCAAAAAATCTTACAAAGAAAGCAAAGATATCACTAAAAGAAAAGGAGTCAAAGATGATGAAAAATGCCATGAAAATTGTTCTACTGCAGGGAGAAAAGTTAGTTGTCTATAAATACTTTGCCCTTGTGAATAAAGTAAAAAAAAAAAAAAAAAAAGAGAGAGATTCCATTAAAAGTCAGTGATAAGACCCAGGCCACAAAACTGCACGTTTCAAGAAAAATGCCATTCCAAACTTATCTATATTTTATTGTGATGGGAACAGTTCCAGATGAGGAGAAAAGCATACAGCAATTGATAGGATTTTATTACATGGACCTTACAGTTATTATATGGACTTTACTGTTATTATGTGGTTTCATTGTGTTCACACTACACAGTGCACAGCCTGGACGTGCCCAGGCTTGCCATGAGTTTGCCTGCTGCCTGCTTCCCCCGCTCCTCCCCCTTTTGCCCTATCCTGGATTGTCCCCCCGCTTGTCTGTCTCATGCTCCGCCCTGTGTTCTGGCCCTTTCCCCTCCCGAGCTGATAAAAGACCGTGTGCACGCGTGAATAGGGGATTCTACTTGCACACTGCCTTGTGTCCCGGACCCATGCTGTGCTACAGTCCCATCCCCTCTTCAGACCGCGGCATTTTATCTATAAAGAAAAACTACTAAAGTATGGAAGTAATTAATACTATGTCATATGGGAAAAAGATAGAAAATTTGAGTTTTATTCACCAAAATTTGATGGGGAAACACAACAGTTGTCTGAAAGTACATGGAGATAAAAATAAGGAAAATAAAAATTAGTCTACAAGACAATGATAGAATAAGAATTAAGTGGGTTGGACTGTCAATTGATATAGTTAGCATGAAAACAAGAATATGTTATTCAGTCATCAGTGATATCCTAGAATAAATAATTATTGTTATTGCTATTTTATTGCTATTATTATGCAAACAAACAACACTGATTCCACTTTGGATTATTTGGTAGTTTGATTGTATGAGGTGATTTCTCCATAAGTAAGGGTGGAGGGTTAACGAGTTGGGAGGTCTTAAGAAGTCGTGTTTCTTCAGAATCAAATTTGGAGAGAAAATAGAAGCACAAAATGTCCAAGTTGACTGTGAACAAAAACAGGAGCTTAAAAACGTATTTTCAATCATCTGAAATTATATTCAAAGTAATAGAAGAAAGGTCAAGAATAAAGAAGTAACCGTGCTTTTAAGCAGGAAACACACAACATAGTTTTACAAAGTAATTTAGATGATAATTGTGTGCAGACAATTGACTACAGTCAATGACTCCATTCCAATTCACCAACTGCACTTGGCTTACTTAATGCCTAGAGGTACTTCAGAGAAGAGTCAATCGAAATAAAAGAAAGGAATTGTACAAGTAAGGGGGAAAAAAGAAAGCTTTTTAAATCATTGATCCAAATACTGCAAGAGTTCAAAATTTATGTGTTGGAGTAGAAGTGCAATTCCATCTGAAAAACTCCAGGTATCTGAAGAAAAAATATCCAAGATTCATTTTTGCAGGTTTTAATTCTTACTTGAGTTAATGTTTTGATATTTTAAACTTGTGGTGCACAGCATAACTTGAAAAATAATGAATTAAAGGACAGACATTTTACTTAGAGATGAAAAGGTAAATAAAAAACCCCAAAAAACATTGTCCCTGCCCTTGAGATTAGCTGGAAATAGGTCTTTATATGTGATGGACCACTTATATTGATTTTCTTGAATGGGTGTTGCTTACTATTCCAATTTAATTGTGGTGCTTTTCTCCTGCCAAACAAGGAGACTAAAAGTAAGAAGAGAGCAGATTTCCAACAGAAGGTTAGTCAGTTCTCTCAAAGGCACATTTCTGGGGTACCAGGAACACACTAGCTATTTTAGGAGAGAGATTACTGTGCAATAGCTAACTTCCCTTACCCAGCTGCATACAGCATGTGAGGCTACATGGGTGGTAAAAGTGTGGATCTTTAGAGTTAAAGTGGGGAGATAGACAGTGGACATGCTGCAGAACATCTGTGAAAGAGAAGGTAGATAGATAAATATCTTCTTTTCCAGTATTTGCTGGGAAAAGAGAGAGAGAGGGCATGGAGCAAGAGGGGGCTAAGAAGCTAAACATCAGTATGATGAACTATCACTATCTTTCCACTACTATCAACAGCTGACTGCCCCTCATTAGGTTGTCATTCTGTTTTAGGTGTTGGTTCATTTTAGGTGATGTAATGCCCAATGTTTTCCTATCTTAAAATAATTAATTATTATCTTTTAAATTTTAAAAGATCATCAAAAGTGACCCAAGCACAGGATAATCTACTTGTCGAATGCTTTAAATTAAAATTAATTGATTGCGGCAATGACTGCCCTTAAATTTGCAGTATTTTTGACTTTAGCAAGAAAGGGTTGAAGAGTAATGCCAAATAACTCCTGTCTATAATTTTTCTTTTTTTTTAAATTAAAAAACTCAATAATAGTTGTTGTTCTGGCATCCATTTTTCATAACTAACAGCTTATAAGAAAAAGGAGGTTTTTCAAGCAACCTGCAGCGCAAAGTTGAATTCTGTGGATATACTTGCATATTTTGGGAAAGATGCAGTCCATCCATTGGTTTTGGAAACTTTCCTGGTCTTTTTGAACTCCTGTAAATACTAAATAGTATTAGTGCCTAATAATCAAAGAATAGTGTTGAACTCTGTCAGAGAAAGATGTGAAAAGAACAGATTTAAGGTAAAAGGCTCAAGACAGAAGACTGTGCAAACTTCTTGTTATCAGGATTTTGCCTTTCTTTCAAAAATGTAACTCCTGGGCTAGAGTTTGATACTGTTTTCTGCAATTCATCTACAGTCAGAGATGTCCCCAGGAGTGTGACAGGACATAGACATTAAGTGTCTAAAGATGTTTGTGTACATGTGAGTTGGCTGGAAGGAGGACAAAATTCTTTACCCCAGTCTCCTAACACATTGAACCTATTTGCACATGTAGAAACCAAGGAAATTGGTTATGCTGTTTGAGTGCCTACTTTTTTTTTTCCTTATTTCATAGTATTTTTCCCCTAAAAACACTTAAGATAATCTTGAAATGTATGATTTTGCTTTTGTCAGTAGCTAGTCTTATATTGAGAATACAGCATCATAGTTTCAGCTGGTGTGAATCTGCTGAAGACAGTAGAGCTTTTATTATTGTTTATCATTGTCAGTGCAGAACAGCTGAGGCTATGTAAGACGTAGACTAATTGCCACTTAGGGGTGTGTCAGGAGAGAACATGGGACCATGCAGCCAATCCATCAGTCACAGAGCACTTGAGTAAAGGTTAAACTCATGGTTCTACAACCTCCAGCTTGTATTAGCAGAAGTCTGTACCAGAATAAATGTTAAATTATATTTTTATATATGTGTAAACTAATAATACAGAATCAAAGTACACCTCAGATAGGTTGCACAGTTTATATGTTAGGTCTCAAAAAGAAGCAAGCATCTTCATATGAACAATGAAAATACTTAAATCAGTGGAAAAAAATCAAAGATTTAGCACTTGAAACTAAGATATACACCTAATAACACTTTGCAGTCACTTTGCCCCACCCTAGTTCAAAGAATGTAAAGAAAGATGTGTGTTGTAACATCTAGACTATTAATGAAAACAGTGACTGATTAGCTTGATGCCAATGCTTTTCCTTTTTTTTTCATTTTTCACCACCATATTTTATCCTAACTTACTGTCTTTCTCAAGGCTTTGATCCCAACTAGATTAAGTTTCTAGATTAAATATTCCATTCTTTACAGAAAAAAAATTGCTTTAGAATATTTATCTTTAGGTTTCCCTACTATGTATATTATATCTTTCATATGTTCTGTACCCATAATTAGAGTTTTGAAAAGCCAACCTTTTTAATAATAAATACAGTATGTCAAGGAAATGACATATGATTCAACTTAAAGATAATGAATAATTATGAATGATACTAATGATCCCTTAATGTCATTCTGCTAATTTAATATGGCAATTAATTTTGCACATGAAACACATGCAGGTGCATTGACTAATTTTTTAAAAAATCTTAATTTCCTAACTCTCTTGATAGTTTTGCAAATTTGGAATTAATATTGAGTAACTTTCATAGTAATTTTTAGTTTAATATATTATCACCATAACAACCACTTAACACTTGGAGAACAGCTTCACATTAATACTATTTATGGTTATATCCATTAATTATATTTACGATGATTTCTGTGGGTAAACTTACTCCACTGATGGTCTTAAATTAATGAAATCATAATTCGGCTCATCTCCTACATAAATTACTTGACATGATTTGCTGTGTTTGTAAGAATGTTGACTTTGAGGACTTGGCAAACATCTTGAGGACTCATCATCAGTGTTGTTTTCAAATTGAATGGGAACTGAAAGATGAACTGCTTTATGTGGGTATGTATCTCATGTTGCAATTTCATGAACAGCGTTATGCTCTTGTTCCAAACAAGGTCAAAAAGGCAATTCTTTGTAGTTCAGATTCACAGCTGGTGTTTACAATAGTATCACTCTTTAGGCCACCTAAGGAAAAGGAAGTATATAACTCCAATTTTAATTGAGTTTGGAAAAAGTAATTGTTGGATAAACTAGTCAGATAACATCTTCTGTTCTTTTAATCAAAAGGATGGTCAAAACTCTCCATGAACTCATTGTCATGTTCTCTCACATTGGTTACTAAGTGGGCAGTGTTTAGCCAAATAAAGTGTGTCTATTGCTACACTGCATAAAGGAAGGTAGATACATACCCACATGCACATACCCACAGTTTTTTGGGGTAATACTATTGTAAAAGTATAACAAGGAAAAATAATGTCTTCAGAGATGGGATTCCTTTTCAAGTTGACTTGGCAGCTCACTCTTCCTACAGTCCATCTGACCTATCCACTATACCTATAGAACATTACATAATTTAACATAATAAAAAACTTTATCCACTCACGGTGGATAAAGATTCTGTCTCCCATTCACTGTATATATTTTGTAGATGTTCAGTTGTCATCAAGTTGCTCACCTATCTTTTTGGGTATTCTTTGCCCAAAATCTATTGTGACATTTAATTTGTGCCAATCTTCTAAATCCTTTCTACATTATCCCAACAAAACCTTTCAGTATAGTTGAACTGAGACTAACAACATTTGTATAGCGCTAAAAAGGCTCTAAAAACAGAAGTGGAGTTCTCTTTCCTTTACAAAATACCATTATAAAAAAACCCTGCATTATAGCACATCTTGGCCTTCTTTTTAGGGAAGCAAGAAAGAACAAGTTCATTTTGTTTTGATTCACCTAGAAATCATTGAGTTTGGATTGTAAAAGTGTTAGGACAAATTATAAAGGAATAAGAAAATAGCTGAAGAGTATTTGTTTGCAAAGATTTTAAGAGAAAACACCATTCCAAATAGTGAAAAGGAAGGGAGGGAGGGAGGGAGGGAGGAAGGAAGGAAGGAAGGAAGGAAGGAGTATTGCTTGCAATGAAAGTAAGCTGTTAAAGGTATAGCCTACTAAATATGATGAGGAATTTGTTTACTATCCAGGGTAGTATAATGACTACTAAAAGACAGCTCACTTAGTTAATGAGGCAGCTAACTATTGTTAGATTGTTCTGGAGTTTATATATAGCATTTTCTGAGGTGTGTTTCCTCTGGAATGGCACTGTTAAACAAGGATTTCTGTATATCACAGAAATACTGTTGATTCCTTTTTAACTCGAAACATCTAGAATTCATGTAAGAACACTATTTAAAAATATTAAATAAAAAAGAGTTTTTAATACTTTTTGATTGAAATGAAATAAAGCAATAGCTTTCAAATAGACTGGAAAATATCTGAAGAATTTATTTCTTCCAGCAAGCAGAAACACTGTCATGTTTCTTTTGGGGGTTTTGTGGTGGTTTGGCTTTTTGGGTTAAGGTGGTTTTTCTATTTGTTTGTTCGTTTATGGGTGGTTGGTTTTGTTTTGTTTTTGTTTTTTTTTGTGCTATTCTCACAGATATTCGGGTCTATCTGATCAAATTACTGTCCTTTCTGTACTAACATTTGCTCCTAGGACACGCTTGGGCATGACTGCACTGCTCAGTGGAGCACCTGACCTGAGTGCTATTGACCTGAGCAAATACATTCACACGGTGTAGCAACAGTTTAGCTGCGAACAGCAGAACTGATTAGCTTGAAAATGCACTCAGTACTACTAGGACACCACAGCCTAGGCAGTCCGGCAGTCAGAAGGTGTCAGCTCATCTGTCCAAATCGCAACCATTAGAAACATTGCTACAGAGTTTAAACTATCTATCTGAGATTTCTACAGTTAACCATCCCAAATAATATACAGAAAGAAGTGATTCACTGTCCCTACCCCTATACAGGAGCCTGTATCACTTGGTATTTATTTTTCTCTCAAGTACATATCCTGTATCTTCACTGACTGTAGGGGATGTACGATTCACCTACACTATTTTTGAGATCTAAAGTTAGCTAAGAAAATTTCAATCATGTTATTGATCTTTCTACCATGGGACATCTATCTGAGAATTTGTAAGATATTGTCCATGAATATATTTATTGATTTTAATATATTAATTTTATTTATTATAACATTTATTAAATGTCATGGCATTGATTGCAACATTGTACAGTAAAGGATCAGGCTATGTTTCAGAACCTTCAATAGATAAATTGGTCCTAAAAAAGCAGTGATCTTAGTCATCCTTGTACCTTGGATATCTTTAAAAAGAGATTCCTTAACTGACAGAACAAAGTAGAAGAATTGAATTCTCTTTTACCTTATTTATTTAAAATCAAAGAGAGATTTGAATGTGATTTTCATATTTATGTTTGTACTTGACTTTGAATTTTGTTATAGAAGTCCCTGTGAAAGAAGCAATAGAGACTATCACAAGGAAAAGTTAAAGTCACTCTCCTGCCTCTAATATATTCAAATGACCTAAGGCTATAAACATTTTTCTTTTTGTACCGTGAAAGAACAGTTATGCAATACTGTTATAACATAGGCTTTAACAAACATACATTCAAAATTAAATATCTGAATAGTGTCCTCAAGTGTTAAAGACAGCTTAAAATCTTTGTAGGTTTGGAACTATGATAGGTAATTTCTTTATTTTTTAGATCACTGGACAGTTTGTTGATAAAATTTCTTCACTGTTGAGCTTGAATTTTTGTAGTAATATTTTTATTTATTGTAGCTATGGAAAATTCCATACACGTGGAGGCATGAAATAATTTGCCATAATATGGACGCTATCATTTAACTTAATGATCTTCAGGTAAATGGCTTAAGCAAAAAAAAATCCAACAGAGTTGACACAGTTTTGTTTTCAGAGTCAATTATTGGCCTAAGTTTTTTTAAGAACAACATAAGTATGAGTTGCAGCTCATGTGCTCACATCACAGTATCTAACATTGAGACATTATCTGTATTGCTTGTGATTTCACTTTTTTACCTCTGTATTGTATCTAAAAAAGCTAAAGGAGAAGAAAACTGCAAAAAGGAAAGGAATTCCACGTCTCTGGACTTAGAGCAGTAATCTATAATAATACCATACACAAGCAATTAAACATTCAGTGTGATTGATGAACAGAAAGTTGGTGGAAGACTTTACCCCCAAAAAAGTTTGATTTAAATGTGGATTTATGGTTTTCTTCATGAAAATGAGAAAATAAAATCTAGGGATTTAGAATTTATTAGCACAAAATACTTGAGGTGTATTTATAAGGAAAAAAAGGTGAGAGGAACAGGTGTGGCAGTACATGTTACAAAAATTTGTTGAGAGGGAGGCATTCATCATTTGTTCAAAGGAGAGATTTTTACACTAATAGGGGCATTAGTCTTATCTGTGTGTGGGAAAATAACTGAAGATAGGCAAATAGGATTATAAACATGCTCAAGTGACTTCCAGCTGAGATGTCAAAAAACACATATATCATATTAATCCTTATTTAGTTTCACATGTTTGACAAGAACATATGTGTTTAGATAACATAGGCCTGTGATAAACTTAGAGGGACCCCACTGAACATGCTTGAGATTCCTGCTGGGTGAAAAATTAAAGCACAATGGTAAACTAGTCCTGCATGAATCCCTGATATACAGATGAAGATAGCTGGTCTGGTCATCCTCTAGTATGGACTGAGTTCTACAGTGCCTGAATTGTATACGTCCACTTCTGCTCAAATGCTTGGGATCCAATGGTTGTTGAGGTAACAAAAATAAATTTACTCTTTGCATTTCATTTGTTGTTTCTGTGTCCTGCCTGTGCTGGTTCACATCCTGGAGAGTGTCTCAAAGCTGTTCTGCTATGTGATGGAGATATATTCTCCAGAAAACATTCAGAAATGAAAAATCCTCAGAATGACATTCTTGGATTTCCTGTTAATAAAAAGTTTGCACCTGAGATATATGTCTTCAGGTAGGTTTCATTACAATTAAATCAGATATCTGAAGCTAAAGTCTGTATTGTAGTTAACAAAACTCCCTGCATATTAATGGAAAGAAGACCTTTCGGAGATTGTGACAACCCATTTTTAGAGAGACATTTAAGGCAACATAAGTCATCTTCAGATAGTGCCTGTATTGAGAGTTTAACCAAAAGTGAGTACTGTAGACCAGATAATTATCCTTTAGTTCTCTTCAGTAATTGAGGTAAAAACCTATATTAAATGTTTAACCATCTAAACAAATGTCCTACTGTTTGTCTTACTGTTTATCTTGGTATCAAGAAGTACTTAATTACTTTTGATGACATAGAACTGATTCAGAGAAATATGTTCAGAAGAAAAGAGCAATGCAGAACAAAACCCCTTGTTTTGCCTTCTTTCATGTGTTAGAATTCTCTTGTTACGAAAATCTTGACACATCTTGAGGAAAAAAACTGAACTTGGACATCTATGCAACATACAAATCTGAGTTCTTAGGTTCCCAGGAGATTTAAATAAATGATTCTTTGTTGTGTCTGCAGGATCTAGAGGAATAGATTATAAACTACTACGGACAGAGGCTGTGGGACCTTGGTATAGTAGAGTTACACGTAAGGGATGTAAGTACTGCTGGAGAGAAAAGGAATAATTCTAATGCTGCACAACAACTATTTCTATTTGTTCAGATTTAATTTCTGATTTGAGAGTTAATGGGAAACATACAATGCCACATTCAACACAGCATTTCAGATGTGGTAAGTGACAGCAGACAGTGCTCTTGTCTGAGTTCAGAACATGTTCTCATACTAAATTTTTGGTAACTGTTCCTGCTGTTGTTTTCCCATAATTTTAATGGTAACATTTTGGCCAAGAATAATACAGTACACAACCAGAATAAATTATTCTTTTAAATAATTCTTGCAATAATGCAAAATATTGTCTGATTTAGAATACTAATGGGCACTCAGGGTAGTTTTGGCAAAGGAGAAAAAACTAATCTTGGAAAGAGTAAACAGGTCACACTGAAATGGAAGGCTGTTATCAGTGGTAAAGGATAGTTTGCTTAGTTTTTTTCCCCAGAAAGTAATTCCTGCCTTATGTTTTACTTACATATTCATTTTTAGTTCATAATAGAATAATAAAAGTGGAAAATTTTAATTCAAAAAATATTAAATATTTAATGACATAATCAAAGCATCAAATTCAACAGGAAAATCAAGCCAATGGAACAACGGAGGAATTTTTAGTGTGTTTTGAAACTAGTTTTACTTACTGTTTACAAATCACCTGATTTTTAGAAAAAAAGATTGTATTTTCATTCAGTTGTTTTCCATTAAAAATGAAATATTTTTCTAGCACAAACAGGAGCAAAGGACTTTATTTGGTTATGAAGTTATGTGCCCTGATTTCCCCATTGCACACTTCTGAGTGATATTATTTGAAGATTTACCTTTGTTCTCCTTAGCAGCTTAACTTTTCTCTGCTTAGAAACATATAAATTGTAAATCTTAATATGTTTTTATACAGAAATATATTTAGCAGATAATTAGATACTATTTGGCAAGAATTTCCACTCTGAAGCTGTGCTATTAGAACAGCAAGGTTTCATTTGGTTTAAATGCATCACTGCTACTATAAAGGTCACAGTAGAGCAAAACATCTCTTCTATTGCTCCACATTCCTGATACAGCAGTCCATTAAAAAGCTGACATCAAGAAGAATGCTGTTTTTCTGTTATGGACCAGACCTGTTAAATTACAGAGATTACACCAGGTCAAAACACAGGAGTTTCTCCAGAGCATCATGGTGTATGTGGACTCCTTCTCCTTAAATTAATAAAGAAAGTAATGAAAGAAGTATGGGTCTTAATATGAGGTAATTTTTTTCTTTTTTCTTTTTCTTTTTTTTTTTTTTTCTTTTTTGTGATATAGGAACAGCTATTTTCTAGAAATTTGCAGTTTGGATTGTGTTTTCAAACCTCATTAAAAGTATAAACCCCAATTTTCATAGTCTGGTCATATCAAACATATTTAATGCATATCTAGCCATCAAAGCACAATAAAATAAGAAGACTCTATAAAACTATAAAAGCCAATGAAAGCTTGAAGAGCTTTTCAAAAGAATAGTATATGCAGCATTTTAGCACTAATTGTGTTCTTCTGTCCGCAAGAATGCTTCATATTTTAGAGCTTAACAGTATATGCAGGGACAGTAGTTCTGTAAGATATTTGTGACATGTTAGAACTTTGTATGGCATCTGTTTCTTTCCCAACATCTGTCTTAGAATAACTTAATGAAGAGATTACAGATTATACAGTCCCAGACATTTTATCAAATTACATTCAGAACCAGGTCAAGATGTCCTGGAATACAAAGCCCATCATGTTTCTAAGGTTATATATATGTATATATATCCACCTGTTCTCTAGCATATAATATCATTTTCACATGCCTGAAGACATCCAAAACTTTTGGATGATGGTGGCTGATACAGCATGGTGTAAATTGTTACAGACTTCTGGAGCCATAGCTGGATGTTGCTCAACATTGGAAATCTATTTTTGCATCCCTATCTTCCCTTTTGGGCCTCCTCCAACTCAGTGTTCTGAGTTGGGTCTTCAGCTGTTGTAAAATCTTTATTTCAGATGCTAAATTTACTGTGTTTGAGAAAACTTCTATCTCACCTACTCAGTGATATCTACATCTCTAACCTTTTTCTCAAACCTCAGAGGAAGGAAATAATTTACATGCACATTCTGGAACTTAATACAAGGAAGAAACTAGGACTGCTGGTAGGTAAGGACTGCCCTACAAAAAGAGGTTTTGATTTCAGATGTCTGTTTGCATAAGGAGAGCGCTTGAGTTCTTTTGGAAACCCCTGTCACTTTGGAAAATGTGGCTAAGGATATACGGTTTCAGCTTTTCAGGAATTTATCATGTTCTTCTTTTATTTGGTTTTGTATGTACATGCAATATGGTGAATGTCTATACCTGGTTTTATTGCATTTTGACTCTGGAGTTACTGGCTTCTCTGTAATTTTAACTTTATTTTCTGGTTAGTATAAAAACATCAGAGAAGACATTTGATTATTTCTTTGTTCACTATTTGAGTAGCTAGAATTTACAGATGAATTTAAAGTACAATTTCAATAAAGAATTTTTATTGCTTTTTCTTTGTCAAAAGGCTGTAGCTGAACAAAATACATGTAGCATATGAAATACACTCCTCAACAATATTAGACTCCAAACTACCTCATGATTTGAAGAGCAAATCCCAGCACATAGCTTCTTCTTGAAGGAAAAGTAGATCTTTCTCTGGATATTTTAACAATCATATATTGAAACTATGTGCCTCGCACCTTAGCAATCAATGATTCTAAGGCTTATAGTGAAGATAAAAAGGAAGGAATTTAAACATAGTTAAAGGGTGAATGCAAAGCACATAGCTTGCCTTGTATAAATGCTTTGGGAGAGAGTACAATTCTGTAATAGGAACATATCTTGAAAAGTGGCTTCTAAAATTATCTAGGTCTTCATTACTTATCATGTCAAGCAGATGCATTTTAAGTTTTACTTTGTTAGACTTGGTACAGGGTTGTTTACATTGGTTTAAATGCAGTCTTTAGTCAATAATGGCAAGATCCTTCTCTGCACTGCTGAAAGAGATGTGCAGCTAACCTGGCATTCTGATGTATAAATGAGACTAAATGAAAAGACAATTAAATTTGCAATTTCTGTAGGATATATGAGTAGGGTAGAAGGCAGTTACATATGGTCATTTGGAACAGAGGTATTAGTAATATGTAGGCATAAACTGAGGTAGCTTTTGTCATTACTTATGTCTCTGATAAATACTATAATAAAGAATAAAGAACTCAAAATTTCACACCTCAGGCACATCTCAAAAAAATGCATAAAGCTGGTTTAAATGGCCCCTTAGGCTCACGATCACTCTTCTTCACTAGAAAAGCTGGAATTCTTTGATAATCTGGTTCACAAATTCTAGCTGTTATCTTTTACAACATCTCTTCAAATATTCTCTCACCCTTTCCTGTTTTTACATAGTCATGTTAGAAATTTATTCTCCTTTCTCTTTACATTTTGTCCTTTGTAACTGAATGTACAGCAAATGTGAAATTGTGCTGTATGAAAACTAACTCCTATAGTTATCACTGTAGACTTTAAACACTTTGTCTTTTCAGAATTATTTTTATGACAAATATGTTTTATATACGTAATGATTTATCAACATGATATTATATCCTTCTGAACAGGAGTTTGAAGAATCTGGATGAGAGAATTCCTCTAGGAAAAAAAAAAAAGAAAAAGAAAAAAGAAAAAAGAAGAAAAAAGAAAAAAAGTAAAGGTTTTGGTCAGTTCTCTAATTAGATTTATTCTTTGATAAAATCAGAGCACTATGCGTCTCTTCGAGTGTGGTATCATTTTGATTTTTCATGTATGTAGACTGACTCGTCACCATAACACAACAATTCTTCAATTAGGGAATGAACAGAACCTTCTGCGACAGTCACACTATCACCTACCCATGTGAAATCTCACTCCTTCTCCATTTCCCTCTGATTGTCAGTGTCAAATATCAGCAACTAATTGGCTAACTCTTAATTCATTTAACATGCTCCATGGGGATTAGATCATAGTTATCATATTTGCTTGGCAATGAGTGAGATTCCTTACAGAATCCAAAATATATGACAATGTGTATACCACATTTAAAGTCTTCTTAAAGAAAGACAAAAAATCAGTTACCAGTACTCAGTAGAATAAATTACATGGCTTTAATTCTTTACTAATTAAATAATATGTAGTGTAGTGTATCGTTTTGCAAGAGCTGATATCTTCCTATTTGCTGACACAGGTTATCTTGTTTCTTTTTTAAAGTGTTAATCCAGCATAAGCTTCCTTCTCATTCTATGATTTTCCCAGTCCTATAACACTAACTAAAAATCAGTGTTAGTGAGCTGATGTGCTCATCAGCCAGCACTTTCAGCATACTTTTAGGTAGGTTGCAAAAATTTCTGATTTTGGAAGTACTGTTAGAGATGCTGTTTAAAATGTCCCTTAGATACTGTTAGAATATAAATTATTTCATCATTTTCATTGATATATGTCTATTTCACATCAGTATTTTTCCCATTTACCAGACAGTTTATGAAAAAAATTATGTACATATAAAAATTTAAGTCTATATCCATATGTCTATCTATATACATATATGTTGACATATATATATTTATATATGTATATTTATATATGTATATATATCAAACATGCATGTAATCTGTGTGTATACATGTAAATAAGCTTAAAGATAAAGTCGATGTATTACATGCAAATATATAGTTGCTTTCCTATTATCCTTAAGTTTTGCATAGTGTATATTTCGTATCTTATTGCACTTCAATAAGCTTCTGATCTTAATTTTTTTTCACTGTTGTTAACATTTTTTTCATTTATTGAATATCATGATATCAAAATCTTCTTTATCAATGACATAAAAAAAAAATTTTACCAAAAGATGATTTACAAATCATCAACATTAGAAATCATAGCAACAGTGGTGAAGGTCATCAAATGAATTGTCTTCAACAATTTCTAAATATTTTTTGAAACTTTTATACTCTTGCTCTTATTTTAACTTAGTTCTTGACTTCATGTTGCTATTAAACAAATTCATATCTACTATAATAATATAAATGTTCAAGTGTAACAGATTTTGAGGTTAAGATAAAGCAATTTAATTTTAAAAATATGTAGTCCAAGGTTTTTAAACCCATCTAGCCATGTGTAGACAGAAAACACTCTGTATCTCCAAAACACTGAATTTTCTAAAGCAATCTGTGAGAACTTGGTGAAATTATACAAATCTTAGTACTTTTTTGAATATATTCTTGATAGATTTGAACCATAAAAAGGTTCCTTTTGTGCTTAAAAGCAGAATTTTAGCTAATTTTTATTTAAATAAAAATCCCTCAAAAAGACTTCTTGTTTTGGAATACTGTCTTTTCTTTTAAAGTGTTATTAATTTTTCATCTTTGAAAAATCACAGTTATGCTACTGTAATCCTTCCTTCTTTTGCTGTTAATGTCTTGGTAGGAATTAATATCCTTGCTTTCCAAATGAGAGGTGTGATCTACAGTCTGATGTCCTAGACATCTAAAGGAACCTGGCAAAGTTTTTACATTCAAGAAATGATTGAAGAAGCAGTAAGTTATGTCACCTCCTTCACATTAGGTAAAGATCAGTGATGCAGTATAATGCCAGCCAAGCATTTTCACTGAGTGACAGGTGACAACAGCAGCATAACAAAAAATATCTTGGCAAATGCACAATAATGAAATATGTGGAAAAACTCTAAATTACTACCTTTCTAGGTAATGTAATTAGTTAGGTATGTATTGTGAATATTTTTCATCAGGATGAAAAGATTAAACTGTGGCTCAATTAACTTTTCTGAATGATAAGCAATTAAGCTGGTTATCAATAAATATCTTGACCCTATTTGGCATATGATATGTTATGTAATGTGAATGAGTTTAGCCCAACATGTCATGTGTTACAGATTGCACATATGGCATTTGTTTTCTTCTCCACATAAACCCTCTGCTATAATGAAAGTATTTATTCCCAAGGATTATTAATCCTTTCCTTTTCAAATAAAGCAGAAAAAAAAGAGGGTGGGGGGGAGAAAGAAGAAAAAAAAAAGAAAAATACTATTTCTGCCTTCCAAACCTGATGCAGTGTGCTTGGTAACAAAGCTAAGGGTTAAAGATATGGCAAGTAGAATCTGATTTGAAAAATAAGGTGATAGCTAAATGCAGTGTAAATATAATTTACTGAGAGTGTTAAAGTATCTTAGGATTTCACAAAATAGCACCTAGAGAACTAATACTAAAATGAACTCTGGTGAAGCTTTCTTAATTAGGACAGGAAAAGGCAGTTATCTCTCCTTCTATTTTAACACATAATTTGTTTGATGAAAGACTCCCAAATTATAAATCAGTCTGGGTAAAGCTAGATTCACTGGAAAATCTATGCTGAATTCGACTAATTAGTTCAGCTTAATAAAAAGGAAAAATTCCCACTTTAACTAGTTAGTCAAGTGCTTAAAAAATTGGTTTCTAGGAAGTAGGAGACACAGATTCAGGTCTCTGCTCCATTATGGTTCAGCAAATGGATTTGATTTGAGGTTCTCCATATCTTAATTGAAGATATTTAGGGTTTTTCTCAAGCACATCCCCACTCTAAAGTAGATTCCATATGTTTTTATTAATTTTTCTCTATTTATTGGATTCTATTTTAGATTAATTACCATTAACTTACATTAACATGTTGAAACCTTCCTGTAGGTGTCTACAGATGTGCTTAAGCTCTTGCCATTGTCCATGGAGACAATACTCAGCTGGAGTGCCCTCTGAAACAACGAGGTATCTAAGTGTGAGGATAGAATACCCTTTTTGCCCAGAAGATTTTGTTGCAAGGAGACACTTTTTTGCTTAGGAAGGCTTTCTGCCTAAAATGTAACTCTTTCTCAAAGGCAGTTTCAGTGCTTTCTCCCCCTACTCCTGCATAGCAAGAGAAGTTCTCAGCCTCTCTCTCTCCTACCCTGGACAGGGAGAGCCCTAACATACATGTACAGAGGCCTTGGGAAGGTGGGGGAGAACAGAGTGGATAAAGAGGCCCTGAGAGGGCAGGAACTTGCCTTTTTCTCTCTTGGGCCCGGTGCGTAAACTGCACTGTCAGGTGTTTTGTAGGTTTCTCATGTTCTGGCCTTCTAAATAAACTTGAATTCCTTCCACCGCCTTGGCATTTCTGGGAATACCCGCCTGTCTTACTTAACACTAAGACATCTACACGAGATTAGCAGATAACAACTTAGGCTTTATGACGACCTATGACTCTTTGTAGTGGATCACAGAATCATAGGATGGCTTGAGTTGGAAGGGACCTTGAAGATCATCTGTAGGAGTCGGGTTTCAGAATAGGTGCCGTACAGCACTCTGGGAGGTGTAGTCCTAAGTACTCCCATGCACATGGGCAGTAAGATAGCCCATGGTGATTGGTCAAACGAGTCACGTGTTACTTTGGACCCATGCAAATATAAGGTGTTGTTTAGATTTGAATAGAGGATTTTGCCTCAGCCCCCCCCAAGGAGCTGGCCGGTCCGTATAATTTATTTATCTATTACAATAATGCGCAATAATCATCTAGTTCCAAACTTCCTGCTTGGACCAGGACACCTTCCACTAAACTAGGCTGCTCAGAGCTTTATCCAACCTGACCTTAAACACTTACGGGGATGGGGCATCCACAACTTTGCTGGGTAATCTGTTCTACTGGATGATGAAGTAGAGGAACACACTCCATTTGGTGCCTACAATGCCTCTACGTGATTCTGTGGGCAATATGTTGTTGCCTGGAGATAGTGTTCTTGTATCACTTGAAATGCTAACCAAGGCCTGCACATATCTACAATACAAGATATCAGGACCTGTAGAATAAGTGCCCTTCTGGAGGTGTTCAAGAAGCATCTGGATCTGGTCCTGGGTGATATGGGTTACAGTGATAGTGCTGGGTGGACAGTTGGACTGGATGATCTCGGAAGTCTCTTCCAGCCTTGACATTTCTGTGATTCTGGGATCAGTACTTGAAAAGTGATCTAGGAAAAGGGATAGAAACTAAGGAGTGTGGTATAACAATTTTAATACTGTAAATATTAAGCTTTTTCTGCATATATGTCTTCTTTCTTTTGCTGTAATAGTTATTTTTAACTAAAAATAATTCTTGATCAAGACAAGTTCAGACAGAGTGGTCCTGGCAAGTTGTAGCCCTGAGCCCTTTCAAACTCAATAAAGAACTTATGGACTTACCAGACTGGAAATATTATATTACATGGGTACAGAATTATAGATCAGGATTTTATCCATGACTTGCCTGTTTCAAATTCATTGTTCAGTGATTGAAAGTTGAGCCTAATTCACCAATACTTGTGTACTGCTCTGATAATGCAGAATAACAAAGAATGATTATTCATCCTTCTATGAAGGACTGCACTGCAAGTTGAAGAGGTTGAAGCAAGCAGTTTGATGGTACTTCTGACTTGTATGTATCAAGCACAAAATAAATTAACCATATCAAACCTATGAACATTGTCAAATAACCCTAGTGCAAATATGTTTCAGGTGCTGACTCGACACCAGATTTGTCAATGAAAAGTTAGTCTTCTTCAAGAACAAATATCTAAAAGAACATGTTATTTTATTTCAGTTTGGTAAACCACTGAAGTGAGGGGTTATTTAGTCTGCATTTTCCCAGATATGGCTGCTGAATAGTTTTTGGAAGGTTGTTTTTCTTGGTAGTCCCAGCACTCTTTACTGAGGCAGACAAGCACAATCACATTTTCAAAACTTTATACGACTGAAGGCAGATATATTCCAATGAGATTCCCACTATAAAATACAGGGGAAAACTGCCTTGTGTTCTCTTTTTTTGAATGAAGAAATGAGAACACCTATAAACATCTTGAAATAACAAATTAGGAAAAATAGATTACTGTATAAAATATTCATGCAGTCCTTTCATGGGAAGACAAGTCAGCGATTTAGAGAAATTAAAAACAATTCATACTTCTGGATAAGCAATTCATACTTCTGGATAAAAAAAAAGATAAACCTATACATTTACTCTGTAAATGCTTCAATATAGAAAACTACATCACTGCCCCTTCAAGAAAAAGTTTAAGAAATATGTAAGATTACTATGTGCTATAAGAAATAACCAGATCTAAAAAAATTGCTTCAAGCTACATTGTAATGAACAGAAATCTGAAGGCCAAAAGTAGTAGCTCTTTACTCATGATGTCATAGGAAATAAGAAGAATTTTGATTACACTTGCATGTCTGTGTCTTTCGTGTTGGAAATCCACTAGCTTACTACATTAATACATTGATCTGAAAATGGAAAAGCTGCTAGAAGTATATATAAGAGAAAGGCAAACTTTTGAAATTAAATGATGCATAGATGCTAAACAAAATTTAACTATTCATAATAAGAATAGCAAAAAAAAAATCTGACTTTGGGAATAACAGTTTCTAGTAAATTTAGGTAGAATAGTGGTAAAAAGAAAGACATGAAGATCTTCTAACTCTCTTTTATTATTATTATTATTATTATCTTGTGTCAATAAGAAGTGGTCTAGTAAAACTTTCATTACTGTTTACAGAATCAAGATTTCATAGTGTCTTCTAGTATGTCACGCAGAATAGAGCTCAGTGCAAAGAAAGTTACCTAATTTAGTAAAAGATAGGACAGATGGTTCACTCTCACAATCTCTCTGAAAATAATCTGTAAAGTCTTTAAATTTTAGTTCTGTTTGTCTGAGCATTAAAGAAAATAAGGTCACATTAAAGTCTTTCTAAGTATCACAACCTGAATCAGATGAATAGCTTCAATTTTGACCAGTTTTAGGATGAAGAGAGCAGTTATATCAGTTCTTTGGAGATCCATAAGAGGATCATCTTGGCTAGATGAAAATGTTATTTGTGGCTTGTTGAAAAAGCTAGAACATTTCTAAAGTATCAAAGCCTTTTAGATTTTCTGTTAGATACTGTTTTGGTTCTTTAGATTGACATAGGTAGATGGAATGGTTAATGGAAAAGCCTAAAGAGTCACCGAAGTCTCTTATAATATGGGCAGCATTATAGGCAGTTCATAAATGAATACTTGAGTCAAGGTTTTTATGCCCATATTTGTGCATATCCATATATTTACTGGTGTTCACAGGTCTATGAACATTATCCAACTTCTGAATAGCCTTTTTAATAAACAAAAAAAACTTTGCAATTAATTTAGCCATTTGTGTAATAATAGTTTTGAATGTTCCTCTATTAACTAACCATCCAGTCAGTCTACTTCAATGTATTGACTTTTTCCCATTTAATTTTTTTTATTTTTTAGAATAATGGGAGATGAAATATCAAAAGTCATGATCATTGCTTAAATATTGGATATTTTTTTGGCTTTAGCAACGAAAATGTCACAAGATTAGCTATACCTCCCCATCATCCAAAATCACTTGATTTACACTTTTGAACATTTATTTATGTCTTGGATGAGTTATAAATGATAACTGAGCATCTTTTTGATGAAAAACCATTTTTGTTCCTTCATAGTTTCTTTACTTTACAGTACCTTGTTGCACAAATTTCCCTCCTAATAAAAGGAAAGGAGAAGAAATTAAAATCTGAGAGGGAAGCACAGGAAATGTTCTTCTACAGTCTTATTAACCCAAACAGACAAAATAACACTGATTATCATGATAAATTATAACTCTCTCATTTTATCTCGTGATATGCATTCAGGTAAAACAATGTCTAAAGTCTAAAACAAGTTTTAAAGCCTTTTTTTCAACATCCTGTTGTTTAAGCCAGAACATCCTAGTGCTGCTGTGGATTTCAGAATTTCTTCCTGCCTTAGAATTTCAAAATTTTGCAGAAAATATCTGAAGTATAACATTACGCCATTTTGTTAATGTCTTTAAAATTGTATTAGATTAGAGAAAAGACACATCTGGTGTCTGATGCACAGAAATCACTGGTGGAGAATCCGAGAGAACCCACTACATGAACATAATAAAGATTTTCTTAGAGCTTATAGGGATTTATGCTTCAGATAGTTCCTGGTCCAGAGGAAGTGTCCTTGGATATATCTTTCACCAGATTTTTCTTGAATGAAGTTATTTGGTTAAAACCACTACCCATCTAAACATTTGATAAATACAAGGTAAAAGATAATAATGCAGTGTCTCTGTATGATGCAGATAGAGTTTTTCTCTATCTGTATCTACCTGAAATAGACAATTTTTGTGTTTGGGAGCACCACAGAAAAAGGATAAAAATAAAATCAACAGCCATATAACCAAGCCCTTTTTCAGCAACAGAATATAATGGACAAGTACCAGTCATTCAAGTTTAGTATCCAGCATATTCACAAAGAAAAATGAAGATTAAAGAATAATGTTTCAGGGAAGTATATATAAAAAAAGATATTTCTGTAAGCAGTTAGAAGTAAGTAGATAAGGCAAAAAAAAAAAAAAAAGTAGTAGTTCAAAGTTCTTCTCTATACATCTCAGAGGATCAGTTCCACACAAATAACTTCATAGAAACTGTGGATTCCGTATTAATCTCATTCTTCAGTGTTAGGCAAACTGTTGAGATGAAAGGCTATTATCTTGTACAATATGCATGATTTACCTATATGCTAAATTTCTGCAGTTTTTATTGGGCTTTTTATTCATTTTTTAAACAATTACTTTAATAGAAATATTTACAATTCAAATTTCTCTTTTCATCATTTTTTAACTTTAGGGTGAATTTTATCAACATTCAAATCAATAATTCAGAACTTGCTAGAGAATGAAATAAGGATTTGATAAACAAGCAAAAATAAGGTAGCTTCTGGATACAGGCAGCTTTTTCTCAGCTTCAAGCTCCTATGAATATCACAATAACTTGAAATAGCACTTTAAAAGATTCATTACATTTGCTACTGGTTTTGCAGCTTATGCTTTTTTCTTTGCACCTAAATTATTTTTGAGATCTATTTTCTGTTTAGAATGGTGTATTCTTCCTAACTAAGGCTGTTAAAAATAGAATCACAGAGCTAATTGCCAGATATTTCAAAGTGAACAGATGATTGCAGAAGCAGATGAATGTGTCATGAACTTTCCAAAAAGGCTTGTCCACTTAGCCATCAATGGAATGGATGAAAGGAACTCAGAAATCAGCCTGTAGCTGGACTAATCACATCGAACTCTGACCTCCTAAAGGGAAGATGTCTGTACTCACTGATGAAACACAAGTGTCTTGCATCAGTGGGACGATTTACCATTTTGAAAGGCTTCATATTATGAAATGAGTCACTCCAAAATTGTACTGTACTCTTTATTCTCTTTACTCTTGACTGTCTACCCATGGTGGCCTTCAGTTGTCTAAACACAAGTGTCAGGTGACATGTCAAATCTGCTGGGCTAACCAAAATGTTCATAGGGGGACAGAAGGAGAGCTTTGAGAGGCACCTTTCTGCAGAGACAGATGGAAGCCAGCTGAAATATGTTACATGAACTCAAAAGACTCTAGGCACTTAAGGTAACAGAATATTCACTTTTGCAGAGGGATTCAACTCCATACTACAGGCAGCTTTGGCTACTATTTCTGAGCTCCTGCTGTAGTCAAATAATCCACAAGCAACAAATAAGACTCAATTCAGTTACTTTTACATGAGCATCTATTGTAATTTGAAATGTCTAGTGGTATTCCGACTGTTCTCTAGATGCATGGATGTTTCATGTGTCATTTCTAGGGTCTTTGGGAGTCTTGAATATACTAGCACTGTTGAAGACTTAGTTCAATTGGTTGAGTCTGTCCTAACAAACACACCACTCTAAGATGCCTTTAAGCATGAACTCAGACTTAAAAAGTGTATTTAAACACTCCCATAGCTTCAATTGTAGTAACTTAGTGCTCAGTATTTATGAAAATGGGGAAAAAAATAGCACAATCATGACAATAAATTCTGTTAATAATTATTCTAATAATACTCAGCCATATTTTGTCAGTATATAAAGAGTAGTATTTTAATTTCTTAATGGCAAATCAGCAAAATTTGTCTTAAATATCTTCATGACTAACCCCTTTCCAAATATTCTGCTAACTATTTCTGAATATTGGCATTTCTTTAGGAAAATTTACATGTTGTTTTGCAGGCAGATACAGGCTTTTCTTTATGAGCTTCAAGGCAGATTCTAGGTGGTTCCCAGACTGGGTAACTGCAGTTAATAGGTCTATAGAATAATGTAGAAAGTCATGAGGAGGCTCATAAAGTTTACTTCAGAGGTGGCAGAGACCTCAATGATTATGATGGCTTAGTCCATTAATAATGTCTACTTGACGATATTATTTCTATATTTCAGTCTGACCAAAACTTCCACCCTTGCGTGACTGCTTGCCTTTCTCTACAAACGCAATCAAAATTTTTAGACACCCACTTCCACACACAAAAAATGAATGAGATCTTGCTTTGTTTTTTTTTTTTCTGTATGTAAAATAGTGTTTCAACAGATGACTGCATTGCAGCAATTAGAAGCTATAAATATTTTCAGTTATTTGAAAAAAAAAGGTTTTGCACAAATTTATTTGTGCCTTATTAACATTTTAAGAAACCTTGTGCACCTTATTATGTTACCATGAAAAATGAAATATTTGAAAAATGGCACAACTGTTTTGTCAAAAACTAAAATCAAAGCAAAACTACATTCATAAGTCCTTTCTCCTGAGCACTGATTGCACAGAGCAACATGGAAAAAAATGCAGACAGATACATTTTTCTTTAATATGTCCATGGAATACATTGTGGTAGCAAGAAGTTTTTTCCATATTAATGTCACGTGACTGAGTGGCAGTCCTCAGGACTTTCACCTGTGATATTAGATGAATAACTGAGAGCAACAAAATTGCTCAAGTGAAAAAAGGGAAAAAATGTGAGGCTTATCCTTTGTTTTCTCAATCTTTCAGAATATTCTGAACGAAGACAAAGTGTGAAGAACAGAGACAATGATCATCTGAAGGAGGAGCAATACCTAAAGAAAGAATTACAAAGGATTTTTGAGTCATATTTCATTTCAATGTAACTTTGTTTTCTTTGTATGCCATCTTTTCATCTGTATCAAAAAACAGAATTCAGTGACTCCAAAGGGAAAACAAAACAAAACAAAACAAAATAAAAACCTTCTCAAAAGCTGTCTGTAAAAATAACTGCTGTAATCCAAACTTTTGGTTAGTGCTCGTGTAAGTACATTATTCAGCATACACCAAACATGCACAGTTCTAGAAAAGACCTTGTCAACTTAAAAGTATCCTTTTATGCTCACACAGATTTTAAAAGAATGTCTGTCTTATGGAGTACTTTCCTGGAAGCAGTTGTACCCCTCAATATTCCCATTTGTTTTTCTTAAAGGAAGCACTCCACAGATGTGAAAGATTGTGTCAGAATTTATTTCACATACTGTGAAAAGCGAAAATACAGGATCACATTTTTATCCCAATAGCCACATACACTAAACAACTGAACAGTAGTGGAGTATGTACATTGGAGAGCATAACTTCCACCATTGTGAAATTCAAGTTATACTGAAAAACTAAAAGAGCATAATTCATAAATGCACACATAGAATATATTTGTCTACTTAGCACCTGCCAAAGGCTCACTCCATTAGCATAGAATCCAGATGCCTTAATTATGCATTCTAAATTTTCTCTCCAAACAAATCCTTTCTCTGATGGTGTATATGTATATCAAGGGGTAAACTGAAACATTTGGTGTTATGAATCAAGTGTTGAAAAGTGTAGGACTGTATTGTTTAATCTAAATATGGGGAAATTTCTTCTTTTTTTTTTTTTTTTTACTTTGTTTTAATTCTCATCTACTGTATGGGCTATTTCCCTTACTGTAAAGAGTTAGCACCACTAACTTTATAACTGCTCCTAAATTAGACATAGGCAAAATTTCGGTTCTGAACTTCTGACGTAGACATTAAGTGCATATACTACATCAAGAATCAGGCCAAATATTTGGTAAATGTTCACATTTCTTGTGAAGGATGGAAAATTATAGGGTACCTTCTGAAACTGATGTTTTCACGAGTGGGGATAAATTTAGCTTTCAGCTGATGAACCATAAAATAGAGAAACCAATATTAATTCTAATAATGTTATGCATAACAGTGGAATTAAAAACTGAACCCTTGATGCACCAAACAGAGTTCTTATCTGTTCCACAGAAGAGTTCATGGACTGAGAAATACCTGTTTTAAAGCCACTAGAACTTAAAATGTCTGTAAATTGCAAAGGTCTTGTTCTGAATTTTAGAATTTAGTTTACACTGAAGTATAATTTACTACTCTCTTACTTGTGTCCAGAGATGGAGCACATTATTACAGATTTAAAAGGGATTTTGGAAAGAGCTAGAGTGTGTCCCAGAGCAATGAAAAGAACTGCTGACATTTGGCTGATGTAATTATTTTACTATTGTTTGGATTTTATTGTATGCATTTATCATGAATAATATGTTAATGCAACTATAGTAATTTCTAAGTGCCATTTTAGGATTTAAAATGGAAGTAAAAAATTAAATAAAATAATTTATCCTTTTAAATTAGAAGTGCTTTCTTTTCTAAAAGTAATGAATTAACTGAATTTAAAAATGCCATGGAAGATGAAAACTGGTTAAAGAACTCTAGATATAGTCCCTTACTGGAGGAAGTTTTGTTGCTAAGCAGCAAAACCCGCAGAGTGTTGGGTTCATAAAGTGCTGATTAATTAATATACTTAGTAGATAGTGAACAAAGCCATAAATTGCACTTGAAAGGCTATATTAAAGAACCAGGTGAAACATTTCAGGTAGCAGCTTCACTTTCACTTAAAACTGGAGCGCATGATCAGACTTCCATTTCTTCCAGTGGGGATATAAAGCTGGACACTGCTGCAGATTTCAGTCTGAATGTATCTGTGTTGGCAATCCAAGAGTTCCAGCACAGGAGCTAGCAGTGCTCATTGACAGAGCTTTAAACTAGCTTGGAAGGGGTAAGGGACAAAACCAGGTTTGCCAGTGATGAACAATGTGATCGTGTGAAGAAATCAGCACTAATGGGATCCCTTGATCTGCTTCACGAGGTGAAGCAATGTACCACAATGTACCACACCTGAATGTTTCTACACCAATGCACATGGCACAAGGAGCATACCAGAGGAGCTCCAAGCTTTGGCCCAGTCCCAGAGATTTGACATCATTGGCATAAGTGAAAACTAGTGAGATGAGTGTGAAACACTGGATTATTATATTGACTCAGAACAACTCAAGTGTGTGTGGGGGGTGGGGAGGGACAGGTTGAATCTCATGGAGGTGAGGTAACGCCTTGTCCCACATGCCAGCCCATACGAATATCTTGGGGCAGCCCTGGAGCAGCTGTCAGTCAAAGACAGCCCGGGAGCAGGCCCACACCATGCCACCTGAAACCCCTAAGCCAGCCTCTGACTGGATCACACATTGGGAGCCCCTCATCCTGCTCCAGAGCCCCAGAGCAGTCAGTGGGCTCGGAGTCCCACAAGGAGAGGTGGCCACAGGGGCCAAAGCAATAAAAGGAGCAACATGTACTCTCCATCTTTGCTTGAGACCTACTATCTGGCCACATGGAAGCTGGACTCTCATAGGACTCTGGTGGCAGCTATGATCTTATCTTTTTCTCTCTCTTTCTTTGCTCCTTCTTCTTATCACCTTTCTTAATATTTTAGGTAACTTGGGACTGAATTGGTTGGATTTTGCTAAATTGTATGGATTAGCACGTGCTGAGTCAATGCTTTGTGGAATGCTTTGTCTTCTAATAATTCAGCAGGTGAATTTTTGGAATTTTTTTTTAAGTAAAACTCCCTTGGTGAGCTCATAGCTTGAGACGTAGGGTCTTACAATGAGTCCTGCAACACTCTGTGGAGATGAGTTTGGGATGACAGGGGATGCCACACAGTTTTTCTAGGGAAGTACTCTATCTGCACTCAAATACCTTTATTTTCCCATGACCAGAAAAAAAACCCAAACAGAACACTCTAACGCTGCTGTGTTGCATCTGGTATTTGAGTATGGATCTGTATCCTGCTGCTTTCTCTCCTTCATCTGATTCTATCACAGATTAGGTTTCCTACTTGAGATATTTATTGGACAAACCATGCTTGGCAATTTTCCGCTTTATATAATGGGCTTTAGCATTCATAGACATTTGTGTCAAATGCATATGAATGAATACATTCCTTCAGGTGATTTATTATATACCTAATTCTGCTAAACTTCCAAGGAGCTGGAAGACTAACTGACTAAAATCCTTCTGAAAATCAAACACTATACATATCATACTGTGGCAAAGTTATTTTCACTTGTTGGTCTAATGTAACAACTTTAATGGAGATGGGCGCAACAAAATTATCTTAAGGGAGTGAACCAGGAGTCCTGCAGCCACTTGAAGTTGTACTTTTTCTACTGTATCGAAATATCCTGAATAACATGCATTGGCTTAAAAATGAACCACAACATCACCTGAATTGGCTGTTTCCAGCTTGGTAGAATTCTGTTTATTTTGTGCTTGAGAGACTTGGGAACTGAAAAGCAGTGGTGGCAGGTAGGGAGGATAGCTGTAAGATAAGTAAGGCTTGTGTTTCCTTTCACTGGAATCTATGTGCAGTTGCTTTGCCCTTTTGAAATAACCTTACACTACTCAGTTCTACAAGCCTTACTCCTGCTGAGAAGCACTTAATAGTGAGAGGAGGTTCCTGGGTATCAATGAAACTACTCATAAGAACAGTACTACTCAAGCAGAGTAGGGCTGCAGAATAAAACCCACAAGAACAAATGCCAAAAGATGTGCTGTTAAAGCAATTAGAGCTGTAAGCAGGATAGCTCCTCTTCTGGGATTTCAGTGTGAAAACGAGGGTCTAATAACATTTGTTTTCATCATGTTGACTTGCTGAGCCGGTCACACGTAAAGTAGGAAAGACATGATCAAAAAAAAAAAGGGAAGACTAACGATAAGGCTAGGAGAACATAATGGCTTATATTGCCTTGAAACCTCTTGGTGGAAGAACAGTATTGACTGAATCAAGCAGTGTGCTCTCACTACAGTGCTAATAAATAGTACAACTTTGTGACTGTCATTTATGAGATGAAAAATAAACTGCAGGTAGAGTGATGCTTCCTTTCTGGGATATATCTCCTTACTGGTTCAATTTTTTTTGTATATTAATAAATATAACAATTAAATATTTATTAAATAATTACTTTTTTTCTTTTTTTAAACAACGTTGATCTCACTCTTTATTAGTAACTTTAGTTTACTGTGTTGCATATTTATTAATATTCCATAAATTGAGAAAGTTGAAAAAAACCACAAAGTCTGTAGGGATTCACAGACTAGCTCTGAATATCACTAGCTCCGACAATGAATGTTACAAGACATCACCTAATTTTTTATACTGACATTACTGTTTAGATTTGCAGAAATGTCTTCTGAGATTGGTCCTTATCATATTAGGTTGTTTATGTGGTAAAAAGAACCTGTTTCAAAGTTTGGAAGCAGAACATTTAAAGGCATAATTCTGATGTGAAAGCAACAGAAATAGACCACGATATCATTTCATGGTACCAGAAAACCTAGTAATGATTTTGGATCATATGTTACCAATATATAAGTGCTGACTTTCTTATTATATATGTGAAAATCTATATCCCAGCAGTGTTTTCCTTTTTGAAAATGTAACTTCTTTCAATAAATCAATGAGTGTTTGGTGAAGATTTTGTTATGTGAACCAAGCAGAATCTTAGAAAGGGAGAACAATATGTTAAAAGAAATTTGTTCTAAAAAAGGAATGCTTTGATACTGGAGACAAGCAGCACAGCAGGAGCTTAAACAAATGAAAACAACCTTGGTGTTTGCTATTCTTCTCTGGTGACAGCTTTGTGGAGGGCATCTAGCTGTTAGAGAGCAATTTAAGAGAAGGATCTGGCAGCATGTAGCATCGTCGTATCACAACAAAGGAAGAAAATGAGATCTTGTTCTTTTTTCGCCCATGAAATTCATACTGATAGTCTGTTTTCTATGCTGAATGAATTTATTTGGTGCATGTGTGCAGTGGTGTGAGGGGATATTTTTTTACAGTAGTGTGCATTAAACTTACACTCAAGAGGTGTTCTTGCCCTTCTGGAATTCTTTGTATTGGTTTGGTTTTTCCAGAGTCACTCAATAAATGTGGTTGGAAAGACTGAAAAGGAGAGATACATTTCCCAGTGAGGGAAAGTAGCTTCAGAGGCAGAGACACAATGTTCCTTGTTTTTACCCTCAGGCAAGAAACAGCGGATGACTCTGGGGAAACATGGACATACTTCTTATTGGAACATTAATAACATTCTCCCATTTTGCATCACTCATTTGCTTGATGATAGTTGTTGTTTCTCCTCACGTGTTGCCAATCCTCCCTCTGCGCAGGGGGACATAGTGTAATTTCCTACAAGAAGTAGATCTGTTCATGAAATAATAAGGATTAAATACCTTCTCACTTCACAGTTTTTCATATGGTACCTTTCCAAGGTCTTTGCCACCAGGGACCTCTAACATAATGCAATGCAGCAATGACTTTCTTCTCTCTGTTTCTGTCTCAAATAATATTACAGGTATGCTGCTTTGCTCCCTGAGCTTTCACAACTTTCTTCTTTTCTTTTCTTCTTCGATTTCCTTCCTAGATTGTTAGCAGCTGGTAGCACACTACCTAAAGAATCATTAGTCTTGAACAAATACATTTTTCCTTTAATACAAAAATATCCCGCTTCTATGTTACAGTTAGAAAAACAAATGCCATTTGCAATGAGTGAGATACTACTTTTGTAAAAAGAAAAGGATTTCATATGTTCTGTGTAAGAATCCAAGACATATAAACAAATATGTTTAGTAATGCTGATGCTATCAGTCTCAGTGACGTTTTTACAAGTTTCATATAATCCTTGAATTTATTGCAAGTATTAAGTATATAACTCACTCTTATAATTTCTTTGCATGTCTATTTTTTATCAAAAATTCCTGTGCATTGGTGTTTCTTCACTTTAATTTTGTTAACCCTGAAAAAAGTGCAATCAAAAAAAATCAGAATAATAATAAAGGCCAGCTCCAAAATTAGTGGAAGACATTAAAACTTCATTCCAGAGAGACTAGGATGAGGCTTTTACAGCTATCTATAATAATTAGAAGAATTTAAAAGAAAAGGAATCAACAAACACATGCAACATAAACTTCAAACAGTTTTCTAAAACTAAAAAATCTTTTTGTTTTCCATCAGTGTTCAGGGGATGAAAGAAAATGAAAGAGAGAGAAAGTAATCAAAGGAGAAAGAGAGAGAAAGAGACAAAAAAGGGAAAGAGATAAAAAGGAAGAAGAAAAGGAAAGGAAATGAAGATTTGATGTGTTATGTTTTTTTTTCAAAGATGGGCAGAAGCACAAATGTGGAGGCAACATGTTCAAATTTTGTCTTTGGGGAAAAAAGAAGGTAGGAGAAGGTCCTCGTGCAAATTGGGAAGTGACTGTAAAATGTCATGAAAAGGAACATTGCATCTTAGGAATTGTCACAGTCTTATTCCCTGGTCTCTAAGCATTTTTACATGAATGCTTTCAATGGAATTGCTTCTGATCTGCAAAGAACACTGATATTCTTTCTTCTACTACAGAATGCCCTGGAACAAGACATAATATAGTTTTGTTTGCATCATGATTTTTCTCAAATCTTTCTATAGGTAACAGAATCAGAAGTGAAAATGAGCTCTTTTCCCTTTTTTTTTTAAAAATCTTCATACAGCACTACACATCACACATATTAACAAGCTTTTTTTATTATTTATATTCTCTTACATAAGTTCTAAAGCTGAGTTTTAGAACTGAGAAACATTTAGCTATACGTAGGTGTTTAGATCAAGATCCTACTATCATCAGGCTTAGGTTTAGACAAAATATGTAATTTAATTAAATAAAAATTGGCTAGAAATGTTTAAAATTAAGCATGGTTATTAGATTTTGTGAGTTTAGAGATTAGAATTTCAAGTCTGTATTTTTTCTTCCCAAGGTTATTTTATATAGCTCTATGTAAAAATATAATAGTGATAAGTGTACAAGTAATGATTTCATTGCTCTGTAAACTGGTTGTTAGTGTTCTTCTGGAGTCTCAGTAAGGAAGAGAAAGCAGAAGGATCAGAGACAAGTAAGCATGTCCACCTGCATTTGCTCTTTTTTTGGTCAGATCCAGTGTTTTTATTCAGTGAAACAGGAACAGGATAAAGATGCTCATGGGAAACCATTTGACTGCTGAGAGCAACAAAATAACCAATTTAAGGATTTCTACTTGTCTCTATTTGTATATTTTAGACTCCAGACGAATCCAAAAAACATGTCAGGTCTGAAACATAAACCCATAAACTTATGGTAGCTCATGCCTTGCAAAAATAATTGTTGTATAACATTAAATACCTTAATTTTCTTTGTTTAATTGTCATGTTAATTAATATTACCTGATTGAAGAGTAGTAGAAATATTTTGGCATATTTTTTTATGTTTAAGTAATATTTCAAAATAAATAAAATCTTCAGAACTAAAACTCAATTGCCATGTTGTAAAATGTTATTAGAAAGTGAATAACGGGATGCCCTCATTCATCTGTGGAATAGAATATGGCTGTCAGAAATCTATTCTTTTATCTATTTGTCCCCATCCTGCTGCTATTTTTGCAAGTCAGGAAAAGGTTTCTGGTGCATATCATCTTCCATTTAGAAGCCTTTCTGCTGTGGGTTATAGTCAATGATTTAGCTAGTTTGTTGTAATGCTTGGCAGAACATCCTCAGGCTTATTTACACAGCTAAGCAAGATTTTGCTAGATGGTTTCTGAATTCAGAGTCTTTTTCAGATGACTCAAGAGGGAAAATTGCTGATTATTTGGAAAATGCTGCATTGTATTTATTGAGTTAAAAAAGCAATCTTCGCTCAGGATGATGTGGATAATTTACGTAACTCAACATAGCTAAAATTTTTAAAGAAAATTGTACCTTTTTTTTAACCCTTACAGTGCAACTTCAAGAGGCTAGAAAAAAGTTTCTACCTCCTCTGACACGACATTAGCAATTTGTCATGGGTTGACTTTGGCCAGATTCTAGGCAACCACGAAAATCGCTAAGAGCTGGGAGAGGTCACACACGCAAGACAAACTCAACATGGGAATAATACTAAAATTTATTACTAACAGAATAAGAGCTAAAGAGTGAGAAATAAAACAGTCTTATACTTTCCAACCACCCCTCCTTCCTTCTATGTTCTCCCTCTTCCCCCTGCATCAGTGCAGGAAGAAAAGTCCACCCATAGGTCTTCCAGGTCTGCTGTCCTGTGGGTCACCCTTCCGTGGGCTGCAGGAGGACAGCCTGCTCGACCATGGTCTTTACCATGGGCTACAGGGGGGGCTAAAGCTCTGAGTCCTTCCTCTGTTTTGTGGGGTCCCTCCCACAGGAAACAGTCCTTCATGGACCTCTCCAATGTAGGACCACCCCCCCCGCGGGCTGCAGGTCTTCCCTATCTGCCGTCCTGAAGGTCATTCCTCCATGGGGTGGAGGGGGTCTCTGCACCCTGATGGGTTTTAATGGGATGCAGTCCTTCACGGAGGGTGAGCTGTACCAATGTGAGTTCCCCACAGGGCCACAAGTCCTACTGGGAATAACCTGCTCCAGCATGGGCTTTCCTCTCCACAGGCCACAAGTCTCTTGAAGGACTCTGCTCCATCCTGGGCCTTCCATGGAGGGTAACGGCCTTCTCCCATGCATCCATCTGCTCCATCATGGGCTTCTCGTGGGGCGGGCCCGGGGGCTGTGGTGCCATTCTGCCTCCCTGGCCTAGCCCGTGACGCCCCCGCGCCTCTCGGCCCGGCCATGCCTGCCTGCAAGCGGGAGGTAGCGGGGGCCACCCCAGCCCAGACAGGTCGGCTCAGCGGGCAGGATTGATTTCAGCACAAGCTGCTCGTGGGGTAGGCCTGGGGGAGGAGCTGCAGGGCCTCTCTCCACCGCCCAGACCATGGCCCCAGCCCCGGCTCTGGCCAGGGCTGCAGGGCTGTTTCCCCATGGGGCCGCATGCCTCAGCCAGGGCCCTAGCCCCGGCCCCGGTCGCCCCTTGGCAGGGGCCACCATTACCTGCTCTGTAGGCCAGCGGCTGCCACGGGCCCATGCAAAACAAAGCCACCCCTCCACCAGCTCATGGCGGAGGAGCAGCCTAGGCCACCCAGACCTTCTGTCGGAAATTCCCATGGCTGGAATTTGTTCTTCACAACAAGTTTTTTCTTTAATATATTATCACAGAGGCGTTACTAAAACTTCTAATTGGCTCAGCCCCAGGAAGTGCTGCCCTGGAACCAACCATCTTCGGCTCCAGGGGGGGAAAACCACATGCACCCACAATTTTAAGCCAATGTGAATGCTTAAGTATTAATGACTTCTGATGCAGCTTTCAAAGCAAATTCAATAAAGCTCTGACTCCTAACAGGTTTGTGAAACAGTCTTCAAGTAATATATTTGATTCCAAGTCACATTTCTTATTAGTTCTGTTCCTGAGAAGGTTCCTGAAGCACATTCCTTCTTTAGATTAAGACAATCTTGTTTTGTTTTACTTCTAGACAGAGGAATAACTTTTAAGCTAAATAAAAAATCTCTGGCAAGTGTCATTCAAATAAATTGTCACGTCCTGTGATATCATGTATGTGTTCAAATCCTCCTCTTTTTTCAAATTCTCCTCTTAGACTATTTCTGCAACCAGAGGTGGCCTAGTCTAGCATATCTTCTGGGCAGTAGTGAAGAAAATAAATTTTTTTTCAGGCCTAGAAAATCAAAAGCAATTTAAATGTAGGGTTTTTTGATGAAGGGTCATTTTGATTCTTATACCATCTTCACCATTCTGCTTAATGTTGTATTTCACTTTGTTTATATTGGTTCAGAAAAGTTCTAAAATTATCCCCTTGTGCAGGAACAGTTACCTGTATTCAAGGCCCCGTCCAACTCTTTCATTCATCGGATTTACAGAAGGCTATAAACACATCCTTATGATTGTTTGTCAGTGTTGCTGATGCATCAGGGCTTCTGTAGTCTGTCCATCAGGTGGTCTCATTTCAGGCATCTCAATGGTTGCAGATCTCTTTCCAGTAAAATCCAAGGACCTTTCAGGCTAACTATTGCAGCAGCCATTGCATGGAAGGTATTAAAATTCTGAAAAGGCAGATGAAAACAAACAAACAATTAAACAACAAGAAAACAGATTTGCATGGTAACCCGTAGAAAGCAGAAAATGTTGAAGAAGTGTGTATGTGCCATTTTTTGCTACTGTTTGAAATCTTCTCCTTCTAGAACGGATCTGCAGTGAGGAATCACTAAAAAAATCTTAGGATGTTTTTACAGTCAGCACACAGAAATCAACACTGAGAAAGAGTAAAACATATCCTTCAACACATTTATATGATTTATTCTCCCCCAAAAAATCTATGGACTACATAATCCTTAATGTCTACTCAAACCATACAGAACTTCTAAATAGACCACAAGTCTTTAGGATATTGTTTCTCTAATAAACTCAAATTCAACTGAGTATATGTTTTTTAAGAGTTTGGGTAGTTTATGAATTCACTTAGGGTGACATCTTAAGATAATGGTTATGAAGGTATCCTTTATCAAATGTGAGATTTCGTTTAAGACACGGTTTTATTAGTCTGATTCACTTAGGTATTTTTCCTGTTTAGCTATAATGGTCTAAATTCCTCTTCAAGCCTTCAAAATCTATTATGTCATGTCAGGTCTAATCCATGACCAGTTCCTCAGTTATCTAAGGTATGTGTTTTATTCATAGTCAATGTGTCTGGAGAATGTGACAAAGTCTTTTCAATTCCGCCGGTGCTGGCAGAAGAATGAGATCAAGTTTTAGGACATCACTTAATAGTAATTTTACTCACAATCCTATTGCTTCCTCTTTTATTGTTTTGCTTTTGTGTTACGGAGAGTGAATGCCTTTAAGGGAATTTAGGAGTTTGCTTCATATAATATTAGTCTATCTTGATTAGCATTACAAAGTCAGGGTTAAGCAGCATTGTTACAAGACTATTACTATATCTCCTTCCTATATCAGAAATAATTCTAAATATCATAATGAATTTCAAGGTGAAAGTAACATTTGTGAGGCTTTATTTATGTGCATATTAGAGTTCTATAAAAAACAACTTTGAAACACAGTGTGCCTTGTTCCTCTTTCATTATTGTGCAGCCTGACTTCCTAAAGCCTCAGAAGCTACCCCAAAATTCTTCATTCAGGAAATTTATTTATTGTTGTCTGTACTAAACAGACACCTTAATTTTTTTGTTTAATCAGGGGGGTTTTTTAAATTGTATGCTATTCATTTCATTGCAAAAGGCATATTTTCATACACTGCCAACTCCATTTAATCAAATTTAATTTTTTAGGGGAAAAATAAGTCTTCAGTGAAGATCACCATAAGGAGCAGAAAACAGAAAATTATATTGATCTTGCATATTAATATTGTACAGTGGTTAATATCAGATGGCACATATAACTAAAATAAAAAGTTTTCTAAATGCATTTGTAGCTTTAGACCTGAATTTTTAAATTAGAGTAAATTGTGATATGATTTTATTAGGCAAAGCTGAAAATATCCCTGAACGCATCGTACAATCTATGCAGTCTGCCTTACTTCTGTGATGCAGAAAGTTGCATGTAGTTGGTAAATATTTTAAAAGAAATATTTATCTTTATATTATTTTTTAATGAGTTGCAATTTTTTTGTTTTATTCCTAGACTATAAGAGCATGGTGAGATATTTATTACAATTGAATAAAGATTTCATTTTTAGTATGTGCCTCTTAACTGCTGGTTTAACTACGATGATATATGATTCACTAGTCAGGAAAAGTAAATTATCATGGATAGTTCATGGAGATACAGAGGAGGTATAATGTTATAAAGCTTATAATTAGGGTAAGGAATAAGATTATAATGATGTACAGTTAAGAGGGGGAAGTCACAAGACTAGAGAAGCTTTCATAAATATTTAACATTTCAGCATTGTCATTATTTGAAATGAATATTCGAATTCTTTGAGAATTATCTATTTCCTACAAGTATCCAAACTTGGTTTTTCTATGAACATTTTCTGCTGAATTTCTGAGGGTTTTTTGAATGTCAGACTACCCCAATGTTTTATCAATCATAAAAACAGTATTTCTGTACTTTATATCATAGACATTTTCCTAACTAAGTTGCAGTTCTTTTTGGCTTAGGGAAAATTGAAGCCCATTTTTTTGTTCTGTGGGTGGAATTGGAGAATTGAGGGTTCGTTACACTGTTGCTCTGCTTGGCTCCAGTATCCTGCTCTCTACGGTCTGAAAATTACATAAGGCCTGATTGCTATGGGATAGATTTCCTACCTACTGCTTAAAAATGTCAAAGTCTCTTCATGTATAGTTTCTTCAAATTTCACTTTAATTAGGTATATTAATGCCACCATTTTTCAACAAAGACTTAAAGCTTTCTATATTTGAATTGCTTGGGCATCCTAGTGCAGTTGACCACAGCTGATAGTGTATGTTAAGATGTACAGATTCAAGAGGTTTGAATTGTTCTTTACACGTGGATAGCTTTACTTGCATGACTGAGGTTAAGGGCTGAGTAATGTTATAAAGCAAGTCTTTTTCTTCTTTGTGATCATGGATTTATGAGCAATAAAGACTATATAAAAACTTTTAAAAATGGATGAAATGAGATGCCTCAAACAGCAATTGTCAATGGAATTTATCATGTGACCTCTAAGTCATGAATCTGTTTGTGGGCCTACATTCTATTGTAACAATACTAAAGTAACCCAAATTCCTTGAAGTTCAGAAGAAAATAATTTGGATTTCAAATTCATTTTTTGAATTATTTATAGCCTCAAAAGTGTGATAACTGAATAACAGGAGTTATTCATGTCTGAGTCAAACAAATACATGATTGCAGTACAGAAAACATTTAAGAATTTGTACATCAAGGTGCCAGAATTATATCCCTATCTCATCCTCATCATTCTTCTTAATAACAAAAACAGGATTAGCTCCTCAAATGTAATTAACACTCATCTGGAGAGTTATGTCCATAGTAATAGTGAAGATCAAGCTAATGCAACTATGTGAAATCAGTAGGTAACTTTAGATTAAATAGTCATTTTAGATGGTTTGAGGATTAAGGCTACATGCCAACAAACAAAGATAAAATAAGTATGGACATAAATGATACTTCAAGATAACAGCATATCTTTTCAAGACAACAGAATCCAAGCAGGGGTGCACAGGGTGGGCAGAGGAGCCGTGCTGATGCTTGAGGGATCCACAAATGTCCATGTGCTTGTTAAATTGGGCATTGTGGTGTGTGTGCTGCACTACTGACCTTCTGCCTCTGCCAGCCCAAGAGAAGAAGGGGACATGTCTGTCTATGCCTGTGTCTGGTGTGAGTCCTGAATGTGGAAGCTGCTGGGTGGCAGCATCTTGGCTATGTGATCATCAGTGCCCATGCTCTCTGTGTGTCTGTGTATCTTTCTGTGTCTCTGGGATATGTGCTCAGCTTTGCTCCTGGTTGAACCTGAAAGCAGGAAAGTGGCAGCGACATCCCTCTGCCTGAGCAGAGACCCCGGGGCACTGGGCAGGAGTCCCGAGCTGGACCTGCTGGAGGAGGTGGTTGTTCTTAAAATCCCTAACATCCTCATCCAGTTCTCACCATTTGTGTGGTAGGCTGACCTTGAATGGCTGCCAGGCACCCAGAGAACTGTTCTCTGACTGCCCCTCCTACACAGAATAGGGGGAAAAACTAACACTAAAATCTTGTGGACCAAGATAAAGAAAGAGAGATCACTCACCAGTTATCATAGCAAGCAAAACAGACTTGACTGCAAAAACTTAGTATGACCCAGAAATATGTATTCACAATCCAGAAAGCCAACCACATCCTGTACTGCATCCAAAGAAGCATGGTCAGCCCCTCTACTCTGCTCCTGTGATACTCCACATTCAGCACTGCTTTACAGCTCTGGTGCCCTCAACATAAGAAGGACATGGATCTGCTGAAGTTGGTTCAGACAATGGTCACAAAGATGATCAGAAAGCTGGAGTATCTCGATGAAGACAGACTGAGTTGGGGTTGCTGAGTATGGGGAAGAGAAGACTCCAGGCAGACCTTTGAGCAGCCTTCCAGTACCTAAAGACAGCCTACAAGAGGGATGGAGAGGGACTTTTTACAAGGGGATCTAGTAATAGGATAAGGGACAATGACTTTAAACTGAAAGAGAGTGGGTTTAGGTCAGCTATTAGAAAAAAAATCATTACTGTGATGATGGTGAGACACTGGAACAGGTTGCCCATATAAACTGTGGATGTCCCATCCCTGGAAGTGTTTAAGGCCAGGTTGAGTGGGGTTTTGAGCAACTTCATCTAATGGAAGGTGTCCCTGCCCATGGCAGGGCACTTGGAACTAGATGATCTCTGAGGTCCCTTTCAACTGAAACTCTCCTACAATTCTATGATTCTGTTATTCTGTGATTCTATGACTTGGGGAAAACTAATTTATTGCCAACAAAAAGAATATGATGGTGAAAAACAAAGATAAAGTTAAAGTAAAGGTCTCATTCCTCACTCCTTGGCCTTCTCCTGAAGCTTACATTACTCCTTTTACCCCCCACAGAGAGCAGTGCAGGGGGATGGGGAAGGAGATGTGTGGTCATTCCATAACAACTCCTCTCTGCAGCTCGTTCTCCCTCACGCTTTCTCTCTGCTCTAGTGTGGGCTCTCCATGGACTTCATCTTCCTTCAGCACTGTGAGGCAGTAGATTATTATATTAATTATTGGCTCAGAACAACTCAAGTGTGTGTGTGTGGGGGGGAAGGAACATGTCAAATCTCACAGAAGTGAGGTAATGCCTTGTGCCACATGCCATCCCCTACAGGTGTCCTGGGGCAGTCCCAAGCAGCTGTCAGTCAAAGACAGCCCAGGAGCATGCCCACACCATGCCACCTGGAACCTCTAAGCCAGCCTCTGACTGGCTCACATAGTGGAAGTACTGGCCCTCACCCCATCCCAGAGCGGCCAGTGGACCAGGAGTCCCACATGGAGGGGTGGCCACAGGGGGCCAAAGCAATAAAAGCAGCAACATGTGCTCTCCTTGTTGTTTGAACCCTATCATCTGGCCATGTGGAAGTTGGACTTGCACAGGACTCTTCAGTGGTAGCGATGATCTTCTCTTTTCCCTCTTTCTATACTTCTCTTAATCTTCTTTCTTAACATTTTGGGTAACCTGGGACTGAATTGGTTGGATTTTGCTAAGTTGTACATGTTAGCATGTGCTGAGTCAATGCTTTGTGGAATGCATTTTTTGGTTGTATGTTACCCTTCAAACTTTGACCACGATTTCTTATTTCCTAAAATTTACCAGTAAAATGCCTCCTGAGAAAACATGTGCAGCATTTCTCCTTTGTGCTCTCTCTTAAGGTGTTAAAAGAACCTAAGTATCTTCTAATATGTCCAGAGGGCGAATATTGTTGGACCCTTGTATATTTTTAATGGAAAACCCTTTGGTGAGCTTGTAGCTTGAGACTTAGGGTCTTACAAGGAACTATCTACCGGTTCTGACATGGAAGCCTCCACAGGGTCTGATATGTATACCTGCTCGATCACAATCCTTCACACACTGCAAAAGGAGCAACCTGCTTCAACTTGGTCTTGTCCATAGACTGCAAAGAGAATCTCTGCTTCTGGAGGCACCAAGAATACCCCCTCACCTCCTCCTGCTTTTCTTTCAAATTATTGTTATTTTGTTAAGTGAACAGATACATTAAACTAATACTGGACTTTCTTGCATGATGAAGTATGTTGCTGCTTATTGCATATAGACACTATGTAATACTTGGAAAACAAAATTATAAAATTAATTTCTTTTTGTGTGTTGTGGTAGAAGTTAAGGATATATTATTTTATATATTTTTCTACCAGTAGCTCACAGTGAAAACTAAATCATTGCCCAGTGTGTCTATAAATTAAGGATACTTCTGAGTGCTTCTTTCCACTAGCATTCTTTAAATCTGAGGACAAAAGACTTATTTATACCTTTTTAATGAAGGAAATCAAGTAAAAAATCTGGACAATGTAGAATTCAATCCCCCCCCCCCGGTTATGCATTATATTATATCAGATTACTTGGAGTTGGTTCTTGTGCAGAGAAAATGAGAAGTTTCATCTGAGAGGACAAGAAATTTTAAGAAACAGAGAAAGAACCCTGAGTCCTAAATAAATTTTACCTAATTTCAGGTACTCACCTGCTCCAGTACTTACCTTGAAGTGCAGAAAGGTCAGTATCCGCTGTGAGACTATTACAGGCATCAGAGGGCTTCATTTGACTCTGTGAGTTTCTTCTTCTTATAATTTTCTTTATATTAAAAGTACATTATTGCATTAAAATAGAAAATTAGGCACCAGAAGGGTGGTCAGATAACACAGAGAAAGCACAGAAAGATAGGTGAAATATGCTGGGGAAATTTCATGCCATGCTGGAACATGAGACTGCTAATGTTGCCTGAAAGAGCAAATAATGCTCTGGAACACTGCTATTTTTTATTCTGGAAAATGAGATTAACAAAATTAAAAAACAAACAAAGAAAACCGCACCAAAGAAAAAAAACCAAAACAACAACAAAAACAACAAACAACAAACAAACAAACAAAAAACCTAAAACAAAACAAAACCACAAAAAACCAAACCAAAACCAAACAAAAAACAGGGAAAAAAAAAGGCAGCAAACTAACAAGGGAAACTTTCCCTGAAAATGTGAAGTAATTCAGTCTGTATGTTTCTATAATGTTCACCCACTCCTCTTTGCCATCTGTCCAGGATACAAAAATTGATACAGAGCAACAAATTTCATTCTGCTGCACCAACCCACCACTAACCAGCACAAAGTCATATTGTCAACGAAAGAAAAGTATGAAAGACTAGAAGCTGATGTACTTTTCCAAATGCAGGCATCTAGTTCTGTAGGAGAATGACCTAGGATATCAGAAGAAGTCGCATAGAGCTGTTAGGTGTGACATAAGATATTGGCACTACTTTGCCCTTCTCAAGTCACAGCAGAAACCACAACACATACTCTAGGGCATACTGAATAGTATGACATATTGATGTGCAGGAAAATGAGTAGTGCTCTGGGTTGAATGAAAGCTGAATAGCTCACAACTCGAGGGCAAAACTATCAAATTTTGCAAAACTTGAGAAAAGTTTATTTTATAGTAGTCATTCCCAAGGTCTAGTGCAAGAGTACATCATAGCCTAAATTTTCAAGACAAGAAATCAATATTATACTTGATTTCTGTGCCTTTCCTCATCATATGCAGAAAAAATATTTTTTGACTAATTAAGCATTTTACAGTGCAGGTTTCTGTTTGATCATTTGTTTTCTGCTCTTTCTATTTTAATTACTTTTTTCTCCTTCTACATTCCTGTCTTTGGAAACAGTGCAGATTATTGTCTTCCAGAACCAGCATAGACCTATTCATTGATCCCTAGCGGAAAAAATTTAGGGCATCAGACTTTCATCATCAAATAGTATCTTGAAATAGGCAAGGAATATTGCACTGTTTAAGTATGTTTTGAAGAATTAAAAGATATCATTGGAACTGTCTAGCCTATACTAAAACTAGGAAACTAAACAGAAAATAAGCTTAAAGCATTTATATTCTGTTTAACACTACTTTCTTTTGTTAATTTCTCTTCTTTTATTATGAAACTGGAATTATTCAACATTTGTGTCCTGTTGCAACTTCCTTGGTTTTTATACTGTGCTTTTAAATTGAACGCTTCGCCAAACATTTTGGATTAGCAATGAATTTTATAGATACCATATGTGAAATGCTGATTTTATTGGACAGTCAGCAACATCCTGTGCACATTTATGAATTTTTGCTTTAGTGGTTGGTCTCTATTAATAGTTGGTTGCTGATGACAACAGCCTTCCACAAAAATGTCTTCAGATATCAAGTCCTGTTAGAAAATGTTGACATGCACAAACTGACTAGTGTACATTTTGAAATTATTCATTTTACCTTCACACAGAAAGCATTAGTAAGAATCGCTTCTCACTGTTTTGAAAAGCGATGCTAGTGTGAACTGTGCATCACATCTAATTTCATCTGGTAAATAAATATAATAGGATCAGAGAATTATAGAATCATATAATGGATTGGGTTGGGAGGAACCTTAAAGATCATCTAGTTCCAACCTCCCTGCCATGGGCAGGGAGACCTTTCGCTAGCCCATTCAACCTGTCCTTGAATACTTCCAGGGGTGGGGAATCCACAACTCTTAAGTTCCAGTGTCTTACTAACCTCGCAGTAAAGAATTTATTTCTAATATCTAATCTAAAACTACTCACTTTCAGTTTCAGTTAATAATAATATGTCTGAAAATCACTTGTGAAATGTATTACAGTTAGACACCTTCAAAAATTATTTTTAATTATTTTTTCTCAACCTGCTAGCACTAAGAGAACAAACATATCTAGTAAACTTCATATAGGGTGTCAAGACATCTCAAAGGTGGTTAGTATACATTATCCCAAAAAAACCAGTTAAAACCTCTTGCCTTAGTTTCCCATTTGCAGATTGAAGGAAAATATGCCATCTTTTGTCTGTTTTGAGAGCTACTTTTTACTACTCCTGATGCAGGATGCTCTTATATCAAAGCTTGAAAACATTTTCTGCATTATTTAAAGGACAACTTTGGGATGAGAGTATCTCATAATTTTCACAGGTAAGTAAGACCCATGAATCAAAGATGTCAAAATCGCTGGGGTCACTGGCAATTAAAGATGTTTCCTCATGTGACAAGATATCCATTTCACTTCTCACTTTAGTTTAATATCTTTGGTAATTTGTTTATGAATAAATAACAAGATAAAATGCAACTACAACAGTAAGATGCTGTTTAGGGAAAAATCTGCAGTCATCGTTAGCTCACTACTTCAGGCTTCTTTAATGTTTCATGATATTATTTAAATGAACCATTTACAATGAAAATATCATTATAGTTTTGAGATGTCACAGCAAAAATGTTTGCTGCAGACATGTTTGTATCAGAATAGTAAGTTTTGTTTAAGGGAATGGAGGATTCAGGAGTTAGAGATTTACATGTAAAGAGATTAAAAAAAATAGAGTTATAAAAAGTAATAAGAACTATAGTGGTGACCTGACCTTGGCTCTATGCCAGGTGCCCACCAAAGCCATTCTATTACCCTCTTTGTCAAGGGTAATGTTGACAGGGGAGGAAAAAAATCCAAGAGGCTCCTGGGATAAAGACAAGGAGAGATGACTCACTAATTAGTATCACAGGCAAACCAGAATTGACTTGGGGAAATTAGTTTAATTTATTACCAGTAAAATAAGAGTAGGATAATGAGTAATAAAAACAAATCTTAAAACATCTTCCTTCTTCCCAGGCTCAACTTCACTCACGATTTTCTCTACCTCTTCCTTGCACAGCAACAGGCGGATGGGGAATAGGGTCTGTGGTCAGTTCATCACACATTGTATCTGCTGCTCCTTCCTCCCACAGAACACTTCTCAATGAACTTTTCCAATGTAAGTCCTTCCCACAGATGCAGTTCTTCAAAAACTGCTCTGGTATGGGTCTCTTCAAAAGCATGCAGTCCTTCAGGAGCAGACTGCTCCATCATAGAATTAAATAAATAAATAAATAAATAAATAAATAAAGCCCAAACTGAAACCATAAGGGTCTTTAACCTGCCAATTAATTTACTATATCACACCTAAATTAATCTTCAGCATATTTAACTGCAAATGGTTTACAGCTGCTCCTGGTTTATAAACTGTACACATATAAGTCTAATACATTGAATGAACTTCAAGCACTAGAATTTTTATGAGTGAAGTTATACGAGCTAGGGTGAAAAAAAGAAGTGTAGAAGATGGGAGTCACGAGTCTCATCCTGATGTTTTAACCCTGGCACTAGTCTTCTCGTATTTTGACCAAAACTTTCAATGACGTGGTTAATTGAGAAAAAAGTATGAGGAGTTCTGTGAGACTCCATTTTCCTGAAATTTGCTCTTGGATTTTAACTTTCTGCAGCTGTCTTCTTACTTAAGACCTGATTTTCTGTTTTTCGAACCTGTTATAAACCATGCATTTGTTATGCAAATTTGATTTTTCTTCCTATTACAGTTCATAGCTTTCTTTCAAATGAAAGTACAAAGCCATAACAGTTTCTGATATATATTGTGTTTTCTTGTTAAATTAAAATAAAAATTTCCTTCAAAACTAGACTCTGTGACTCTCAGTAATCAGTTGGGAGAACAAAAAAATTACAAATATTAAAAAAAAAGCAAAAAGGCAAGTAGATGACATTTTATTTCTACTTTATACAGAAGGCAGACCTATGGAGAAAATATATGACTCAGTAATAAACAGACAGCCCTGGGATTGAAGATGCCTGGCATTAATGTATCTTGTTTTTAACAAAACATCATATTCTGAAGAAATAAAAAGTTTGTACAACAATGTTCGTGAGAGGTATCCATGGGAAAACATCTCCCTTTAAATATTGTCTTCATTGTAAAGGGTGGGAGAAGATTAAAAAAAAACAAAACAAAACAAAATAACTAACCAAAAACAAAAGAAAAAAACCCCAACCAACCAACCAAAACAAAAAAAAAAAAAAAAAAAAAAAAACCAAATGCCCTTTTCCTGTGTTTGAAATGAATGGACCGCATTATTACCTTTCTTTTCCCCTTCAGGAACACAAAAGACATGAAATGCTGGAAAGATGACTAGGCAGCAAGGAGAACACATTAAATCACTGAAATACTAAGAATAAACAACAAATTTGCCTCATTGGCACGCTGACCCATTGAATTTCATTTTATTTTTCTTTTTCTGCTGATAAAAGACTACAATACCTTGTTCAGTATCCACAAATGGCAGTAGATATGTCATCATATCCTCTAATGGCAGCAGGTACAAATCACAAGATCACTTAACATTTTTGTGAGATAAACTTAGAAAATGCTATTTATGGAAACCGTAGTATCACTTCCTGCAGCACCTGATGTATCCTTGAAGCTCTACTACCTAAGTGTTGACAAGACCCAAACTTGCTTTCCTAATGGAATTTGACAAGGCCACAGATATAAGTAGTGTATCTGCACTTGAGTAACATTTTCCTCAGTAAAAATGAAATGCACTGAAACCCCATGAAAGGTTGTCAAGTAAACTATGTAAGTTTTGCTGTTGTTCTTTCGTATTAAATTTAGACTATTGTCTCTTTATATATTTTGTTAAAAAAAGTTACAAAGAGGTAGATATGAGATGTTAAAAAAGCTACAATGCTCTTTTGAGTTGTTTCAAAGACAAAATTTTTATGTAGCTTACTTTGATTATATGATTGCAGTTTAATTATATTATAATTATGGCTGTAATTGCTGTTTTGTATGTTTCATTAAAGCTGCATACATTAATTGCACCTAACTTCTGCTGATGAGCTTAACTAATATAAGCAGATGTTTACAGCAGAAGAGACTGGTTAGCCTTCTATTGCAAGGTGACTATCTACAGAAAGCAGGCAGCAACTGAGTATAATAGTGACAATTTTCAGTTTCTCATTTATTCTGTTTGTAATCTTGCACTATACACACACACACACATATATACAAGAACACACACACGTACATACATATAAACATATTTTAAACTTAACTCTTCGTCTGTCATATTACAATAAGAATAAAATTGTGTCAATAATTTACATCTATATTTTAAATGAGGACAACAATTGCAGTAATTTTTCAATCAGAAAAGGTAAACGAATATTTTTTAATACCAAGTTATCCAATGGGGAAAATTTCAAGGGGGCCTAACTTTGCCTGAGTGCTTATATTTCCAATGAAATAAATTAATAGAAACTGTATTTCCTAGCCCACAGCTAAGAATAATTCAGCACAGTTTTTTGCTAATCAGTTATGTCCTGCTTATATGAAACTATAAAAAATTTTGTGTGTTCTTTTCAAAAGACTACAGTATTCTAAGTCCAGCTAGGGAATAGGTATGTTTTATTAGATGGGCATTATCAGCAGTAAAAATATCACTGTTGCATATTGTCAGGGTCAGACTGTGGAATCCATGGAGCAGTTATGTCCTAAAAGAATTTAATCTAGTGGATTTTTTAATGAATGTTAAAATATGTAAACAATTCTAACTGTTACCCTTTATAATCCTGTTTTCTCTCCCTGTTCATGCTTTAGTTTGGTAACACAGTACAGTTTACTGAATGTATTTTCTGTGTACTTCAAAAATTGTTGATGAACTAATCTGATCACAATTCAGAATGTGCAGCCCCTACACATCATGGTGTACATTTGATTATCATATTGACTTTGACTAAGGCAATTTAAATAAGCAGAGATGAACATGCTGTCTTTTTTTAATTATAAGACTTTAGAGTGACTGTCATGATTTTTTCTGTGTATTGATGTAAATACAAATTGAAGATGTGTCACAGTACATACTCTGTTTGGTCATGAGTTGTCATTCAGGGTGATCACCTATGTCTGAGTACAGTATCTGCTCAATTCACAATTTTATGTCTGAATCACAACTCTTCATTTTAAACAGAGCTTTGAAATTCAATATGACAAATAGAGACTGCTGGCAATTTTCTGTGAGGGAAACAATATCTTGATGATACTCTTTAGCTTGGAACTACTGACTTTGAGGAAAACTCACAACCAATATACCAAACCATTTCTCTGGCTCTTCAAAGCTGTGAACCAGACAGTTCACTTCTTTTCTTCTTCTCAGAGGTTTCCATGACCACCCACTTCTCCTTCCCTATGCACCTTTCTACAGATGAAAAGTAGGTTGAGGTGGTACTAAATTAACTCACAAAACTTGCGGTGAATAAAGGACGATTTCTGTGGCAACAGAGCCTTCAATAACCTCAGGCAACTGAAAAATCTGCTAGGTGAGTGTGTTCCTCTGTGTGTTGGGTGAGATGGGAGACAAAGCATGGGAGAGAAGCTGTTTACATGTATATTAGAGGGAGAAATCACAAACAGTTGAAAGAGAAACTGAAGGAGTTTCTACTAAATTTCAGTAGTGCAGGATGATGTTGGTATAATTTACTGTACTGTGAAGAGATTTAAGCCCATTTTATAGAACAGCCTGAATGTAGGAGGAGAACTGCCAAATATGCTAACAGGAATTCATTATGCTGAAATCCCCCATATGTTTGTTTAAATGTGTTTGTACATACAATGTATATTTAAACATATGAAACAAGCAACATTAAATCAACATGAGGGATTTTGGAGTTAGTAAAACTGACAGGAAAAAATTCCCAAACCAAACCTGTAAAACTGAAACGCTGCAATAGCAAGGTATGGACTATATGATCTAAAAGGTTATTTTTCATTTTTCATGTTTCATGTGATAATCTTGTATCACATTCAAACAGATATCAGATGGCCCAGACGATTTTATCTCAAATTTAGTATTATGTGCCCTTTCTTAAATAATTAAATAAACATTTATTTTTCAGCTTTAGCAAGGCTAATCCTGAAATCATCTGTTGACTTACAAATATTTCACATTAAGAAAACATTTTCTTTAATGTACATGTAACAGAATCATGGAGTCATAGAATATCCTGAGTTAGAAGGCACTCACAAAGATCATCAAAGTCCAAATCATGGCCCTGCACAGGACATCCCGAGAATCATACCATATGCCTGAGTTCATTGTCCAAATACTTCTTAAACTCTGTCAATCTTGGTGCTGTGACCACTTTTCTTGTTCCAGTGCCCTCCCTCTGGGGGAAGAACTTTTTCTTAAAATCTAAACTAAACCCTGCCTGACACAACTTCAGGCCATTCCCTCGGATTCTGTCACTGGTCACCACAGAGAAGAGATCAGTGCCTACCCCTCCTCTTCCCCTCACAAGGAAGTTGTAGACTGCAATGAGGTCTCCGCTCAATCTCCTCTTCTCCAGGCTCAGCAGGCCAAGTGACATCAGTCACTCCTCACATGGCTTCTCCTCAAGGCCCTTCACCATCTTCATTGCCCTCCTTTGGACACTTTCTAACAGCTTAATATCTTTCTTATATTGTGCTGCCCAAAACTGCACACAATATTCAAGGTAAGGCCACACAATCACCTCCCTTGATTGGCTGGCGATGCTTTGCCTGATGCTCCCAGGACACGGTTGGCCCTCCTGCCTGCCAGGGCACTGCTGACTCATATTCAACTTGCCATCGACCAGGACTCCCAGGTCCCTTTCTGTGGCACTGCCCTCCAGTCTTGTTCCCCGGTCTGTGTGTACATCAGGGATCACCCCATCCCAGGTGCAGAGAATGGCACTTGTTTTTGTTAAACTTTATACAGGTGGTAATTGCCCATCTCTCTTATTTGTTTAAGTCTCTCTGTAGGCCCTCTCTGCCTTTGAGGGAGTCAACAGTCCCTCCCAATTTAGTATCATTGGCAAACTTATTTTGTATGGCTTCAAGTTCTGCATCCAAGTCATATATGAAGATATTGAAGAGCACAGGGCTTAGATGTAGCCCTACAAAACCCCACTAGTGACAGGTGGTCAATCTGATGTTACCCCATTCACTGAAACCCTTTGCGCCTGACCTGTGAGTCAGTGTTTACCCAGCCTTAACTCCAGAAGATGACCGCTTGGCCAAGCCAGCTTTCTGCCTTGTCTGCTTGACTTCTGACATTTTGAAATTGCCTGCTCCTGTGCCCAACATACTAACCTGTGTTGAAAATCTGAAAGATGACCATTTATGTTGTGGTCTACCACCCTCCTTTTACTGAATCTCTGGACTGTGGAAAAGAAGGCTTTTTTTTCTTGTATTTTGATGAGATGATTAGCTTAGAAAAAATGCAGAATAAAATTTCCCTAGCAGAGTGTAACTTTTAAACAGCATGATGGTGTAAAGATAATGATTAAAACGTTTGGAAAAAATTGCTCCATTTCCCATAACATTTCAGTTGTAGACTGGGATTTACCCCATTTATCTTTAGTTCACCTAAAAAAAAGTAAAGAAACAGTGTATTCATCTAGGCTTATTTAATTGGCAAGAAAGGCTAAGAGTTACTTCCATTCCAGTAGCTCTATTTGAACATAGATGTCCAAGTCAGGTAGGATACATTGCTTTTTATTTCTTTCTGGAAGTAGTCGTGTCTTTTTTGACTAGTTTTATCAACAAACAAGATGGGAAGCTTAAATTGCATGTGTAGCTTTTAAGTGATGTGAAATGACTGCAGAATGTTTAGATATCAATAACATAAGATTAGTTTTCTATGCCATATAATTTCGTGTCTCTGTTTTCAGACCCATGCTCCCATTCCATGCTGCAGATGGAGTGCCTGGGCTCTGTTTTGTAGGGAACCATAAACTCTTCTGAGGTGAAAATAAGGGTCACTTCCAGAGATTCTAGGAGCTGTTCCTTACAGGTGGTATAGAGAGGCTTAAACTCCTTGCACCCTGTGCATACCGTTCACTCTCAAACACCTCGCTGTTGTGCAGCTTGGCAGGGCAACTCTACCTACTGCTTTGGCACTATGCTGTAAACAAATCACTTTGATTTCAACAATGATATACTATATGAATTATTTTAGGCTATTTCATCAAATAATTATCATAATTATTAGGTATTACGGTTACGTGGCACAGGGAACACAGAGGGGATTTGGACTGATTGTTTGGTGTCATTTAGTTTACAGGTCATTTGATTAGGCACATAGCAAAGCTGTTGAGAACACTGGAGTTATGAGAATGAAACTGAGCTCTGAGCATAACTTGCTGGAGATGCTGGTGTGACAATGATTTTAATGTTTGACCTTCCCCAGGAGAAGAGGGAACTAGAAATTAAGTATATCAACACAGAGTCCTCAAACAAAACAAAACGTTAGAAATTTCATGATTCAGTTATGTCTCAAACCCCAAAAGCCTGGTAGGTGATCTACAAATGGCTGGAAGAAATTTTTGCAAACAACTTGGCTGATAACATACCTGATGTGCAAATGTGTTGTAAAAACCTGGCTACACTGTTCCACAAGCTAGTTTTGGTACAAAGCCTCTGGATTGTGTCTCTTGGTGTCTTAGGCTACATATCTGTCTTCATTGGCTGATATGTGGTCTTGGGATAGGGCCTCTGAGCTTAAATCTTACTTCAGGCACAATTTTACTTTTTAACTTATTCTGTTAACAATGCTTATACACATCTTTAATTATCTTGTGTTTACATAGATGACTGATATTAATTCTGAATAATCCATTTGTAATCTAAATCAAATGCATTTTCTCTACATTTAAACAATGTAAGTGTTTAGCCCTTAACCCCTTGCATCAAACTCCTTTTATAGTCAATGGAAAGAGATAGACACAAGTGAATTATGTTTTCCCAATGTAGACACATATAATAAATCAGGTTAACCTAACTGAAAGTGTTTCCATGGATTGGTAATATTTATGGGTGTTTTCGCTGTGACATAATTTATGAGAAGCCTGATTTTTATGAGGTCTTACCTTGCATCCAGACAACAATGCCTTGGATATTATCTGGTGAAAGTCAGAATTTTAACTCCTTTCTGAATGAAACTGCAACACCTTTTAAAGATAAACTCCTCACTAAAGAAGTGAATTTTCATCACACAGTGTACATCAAAGTTAAATATAAATTACAATCATCTTCCTGCTCTTTCATCCATACCTACATATTACCTGGTACCTATACACATCTGTCTGATTCTAGAGAGTCTTGGAAACAAAACTCCAACCAAAGTGTTGAACATGGGTGAAATATTTCCACAGCTGGATCTCAAAATTGAGCTGTATATTTTAGACAGGCTTATTTTCCTGAGTCAAAGTGTAACATATATATGGTCATAATTTTGTGTGTTATTTATTGTCCTGCTCCATATATCTGTTGTTGTGAGAAGCTTATATATTTCAATATATTTGAGTATTTTCAGAGGCTAAGTGAAAATGTGGATAAATTTAGTCTTTTGATTTCTGTCCAAAAACTTGTATAATTCACTAAACGGACAATGAAGCATATCTTAATGTTATCTCCATAATGTGTATTGCAGTCATAAAGTGAAAGTCAGAAAAGAAACTCTTATCTTTTTTTTTATTCTTCAAGGTAAAAACCTTGAAGAAGCTGACATTTTAATAAGAAATCATTTTTGTTAAAGTACCTGCCTTTTCTTATGATGAATATTTAAGTATTCAAAGAAATCATACTTAAAAGGTTTCACTTAACTACAACTTTGTGTATAATCATTTTTTTCCTATTTTGCACCATAAAGTCCTGTGAAAGTTCACCAAAAGAAGATACAGGGTGAGAATAAAATGGAACAAACCAGATCACAGTGGTGTTGATTGCAAACTTCTGACTCCTTAATGTTCTCTGTAAGAATGAACAATATTAATAAATTTGCTTGCCTTTATTACCTAGCATGACTAATGTGGATCAGCTTACTGCACAACAGCTTTAATCAAGCTACTTGTATAAAATATCTGTGAAGACACTGGAGCATGAATGCAGCAGGTCAGCAGACAGAAAGTATTCCTCTAGTTGCTAATCCGTGTTCAAGTTCAGGTTATTCTTCAAAAATAGCGTTTCTTTGCTTCCTGTACTCACTCACTTAAAGATGACTCTGCGGATATGCCCTTGTGCTGCAATGTCAAATTCATTTGTCTGTGTGGATATCTAGTTAAAAATGTAAGACAATAATTCAAATGGTGATACTTTAAGGTCCATCTGTTTTTTTGATTTTTCTAATTTTTATAAGCTTTATAAGTAGACTTTAGAAGCAGTAGCATTTATTCTCTTACCCTTAGCACAGAAGCTACACAAATATCCCAACCCTTTTACCCCAATTCCCCATATCAATACCCCTGAATTCCAGTAGAAATGTTTAGTCTCTCTTTAAGATAGACCTCTTCTGTTTGAGGACATCTAATCCTGGCCTGAACCGCGAGGATACAGTGAAGAACTGGGTGAACGTGTGCCCTTTGTGCTCCGAGGAAGACTAGGGGGACAAAGTAGGTGGTCTCGAAAAGACCCCCACCTCAATTTCCTAGGGGTGGACCAGGGCTGGTCCAGGGCAAAAGCCAGAGGGAGGATAAAATCTGGGATTGGACAGGGAGTATTATAAATTGTAACATCTGTAACAGAGGGGCACATCTTGTAACCTTCTGCCTAGTCACGAATTAAATCCTTTCCTTATCTCACCTTGAAAACTAAGTTGTCTCAGAGTTTCTTTCTCCCTGAATTTTCTTTTCGGCATCGATGGAAAGCATGATTTTGAGGCCACAAGTGTCCCCAAGGCTTTGTGCTTGTACCTATGTTGTTGCCGGCAATAAGAAAGACAGTTAAAGGATATTCCTCACTGTTCCATGTTGACCCTATGTACCCTGTAAAAAAAAAGAAAAATTCTTTTTAAAAAAAAAAAACGTTTCACATAGAGATGATGGATTTTCACTGCCTTGTCTGTATTGCTCTCTGATAGACCATCCTTATTCTCCAACAACAGTTGAATCCAATTCCAAGATGTGAACAAACAAATTTCACGGTGGGAAAGCATAATGAAAAAGTCTACTGACAATATACACAGAATAGAGGCAGATTAGTGCCCGTGTTGAAGTAAGGTTATGATCTGAGTTCAACCATGTTATTAGATGCCTAAGAATCCTATAGGGGAGAGACTTAGGAAATTAACAAGAACACATCCTACAGCAACAAAGCTATGTATTTGTTTTTTCCCACTCATATGTCAAATAGGTGCACTTGGCTTTAGACATACACTTTACATTTGCATTTAATAGTCCTTGAATAAATACTGTATTCGGTTGCTGTTCCTCCACTGGAAAGCTCCTGTCCTTTCAAGCTAACTGACTTGCACTCATCTGCACTGTTTATTTCGAGTTCCATTTCACTGCTCTTACCATAATGTCTATTTAGGATTTTTATTGTGATTCATATTACATTATGAGCATCATATTCGATTAACTCTCTGTGGCAGTATCCCTTCTTTACAAATAGATTTGAAATAAGCCATATGGTTATCTCACAGTGAGTACAATTTCTCCATAAAGTATATGTTGCATTTTGAGCTGGATATTTCTGAATTGGATAAGATGACCTTCAACTGTTATTTCATTTTATTGAAATTACAGTTCAGATATTTTTTTCTTTCAGTCTCTGTGTCCCACTCAAGAGAGACATGATATAAATCCAACTGCAGCAGAAGTACAGATATCAGCTACCCATAACTTACATTTTTCATGTCATCAGAAAGTTTCACTTTCCTGAGCTTCTCTTTATTTTCTAGTTATCTTTGGAGAGAGAGGATAAAAGTAACTTAGAAAAAGAACAAATTATGGTTCTCTGGTTTAGCACAAACAATTGGTTAACAAATCGTGAAAAACTCATTAGATAGTAGAGCTTTATGTACAAGTATTCAATACTAAGATAAAAATTTGAATAGTGATTTTTATAAAAAGAAAAGATAGCAACTGCACATGTTAATTTAATGTTGAAGATATGCCAACTAATGAAAATCTATTGGCCCCAATGTCAGTGTCCCTGGAGAATTATGACTAAGTACATAGTAATTAAGCTGCTTGAAACATTTACTTCACATATTTCTCCATAACTCCAACCCCAAATTTGTCTTTAGTCCCTTAGGAAAAAAAATTAAGACCAATAACAATGGTAATAACAAATGTGTCACAGCAAAAGAACAGGAGAAATCCAGGTTACATCCTTCAATAGCAGGGAGTTTGTTATATTAAAATGCCTGGATGATTGTGGGAAATAGGTCAAAGCCCACAGAACAGGAAAAGCTAAAATACTTTCAACTGTCTTTATAGATTTCCCTTGGGGAAAACTCCTGACTCTCATACATTAGATTAAACAAACCTTGAACCTGCAAATTTATTAGAGCAATAATTAAGAATATTTAAAACTTATATTCTGTGAGAAACATGTGTAAAGAAGAAGAAATTTGGCAGCTTAATGAAGAAACTATATTAAAAGCATAATCACAGACTGTAAATACTGGAAGGATAGGAAGTATAGAAAAAACATAGCTTGGGTAAAGTATTGACTCTTTAGGGATTTTAATTGCATGAAGGGAGTATATGGAATACAGAAAAAGAGGTCAAATTGTTAAGGACAAATGTGTGGAAAAAAATTGTAAAGGACCAAGATGTAAAATAAGACACAACTGGCAAGAGTTATAAAGAGCAACAAGAAGACACTCAGTAAGCATGTTAGTATCAAGATGAAGATAAAGGGAAATGCTGAACGGGGGAAGGAAGAACTGATGATGATACCAAGAATTCTGAGGTGTTTAATGTTCTTTTTAGCTTCAGATATTGCTAAAAAGATTGTCTGAGATCAGGCAGCTGACACATAATCAACAAGAAAGGGGTGAGGATTTAGTCTGGAGAAAGGAAAAGTATATTAAAGACATCTAATGTAAGTTAGAAGTTTTATGTTGGATAATCCAATTGAATTTTACTCAGAAAACTTTAAAGAATTGCTGAAGCCTTATAGAATTCATGAAAGGTTATGAAGTTTTGGAGAGCTGAGAAAAAAAAGAAAATCACAGTTCTCATCTTCAGAAAGGTGAAAAAGTAGGAATTGAGAATTATGTGCGAGTTAGCTTTAGTTCATTTTGTAAAAAGCTGGAACAAATAATCAGAAAAATTTATAGGCACATAGAGATAACGTAAGAGTAGAGCAACTACAATCACAGATTTCTTGGGAACAAAGCTTGTCAGAATAATATAATTTCCTTTTTGTGATAGGAATACGGTCTTACAGATAAAAGAGAAGAAATGTATATGTAAGATATTTTGAATTTACAAAATCTTTTGAAGCTGCTTTATGTGACACTTATAAGCAAAAGATAAGATTAAGAAGATTAGTATTATAGATGTGAAAAATTATCCTATATGCCCCAAAAGTCATTAACAGTGATTACCTGTCAAATTGGAAGGTAGCATTTAGGCAGGTTCTGCAGAAGATTTTCACGTCTTGTACAGTTCTGGCTTTTCACGAATGATTTAAATGTTGCAGTACAGAAGAGACTTATTTAAGTTCACAAAGGCTCAGTTGGGAAAGTGATCAGAAAACAGACAAACTGATAAACTGATAAAATTCAATAAAAAAGGTTTTGAAGTTCATGACAATGGGCACAAACTGAAACATCTGAATATGAGGGAAAATTTCTTTACTGCGAGAGTGACAAAACACTGAAACAGGTTGTCCCAAAAGGCTGTGAGTTCTCTTTCCTTGGAGATATTCAAAACCCGCCTGGATGCAATCCTGTGCGACTTGCTGTAGGTGAAACTGCTTTAGAAGGAGGGTTGGACTAGATGATCTCAAGTGGTCCCTTCCAACTCCAACTGTTCTGTGATTTTGGGATTCTGTGGAGTTCTACACTTAGACAGTAATAATTAATGGACTGATCAAATGTGGTTTAGGGAAAAAAAAAAGGCAAGAAGATGCTCTGAAGAAAAGTATCTGGTCAGCATACTGGCACCCGAATTGACCTTGAACTGAGTATGTCATGATGTTCTGCTAGGTTGGATTACAGAAATAGAAGTGCTGTGCATAAGGTATGTGAACTATCTCTCTGCACTGCTTGGCTCTAATAAGGCTGCAGATTGCGTACTGGTCCAATTTTGCACACTGACTGAAGTCCAGTACAGTGTAATGAGAATGGGCTTTAAAAGTATAAGCAGCTGCTGTGTATTGTTTTGTTCTCTCATTCAGAGAGTAAAAAAGAGAAAAACAGGTTATGCCTCTTTGAGGAGGCATACTGACAAACCCCAACTTTATTTGCTTTTATTGCAGAATCATATTCTCATGACCAGCAAAATAAGAGTATACTGGTAGATAATTAAACTACCTTTTCTACACAAAAATCTGAGCAATTAAATGTGGAAAAATATTGCTTAATTCTCAAAAACTTTGTGTTCACAAATATTACTCCATAAAATTTATTTGGATATCTTTTTCTTCATGGACATTTTGTCTAGAAGTCTGACACTTGTCAAGTGGCAGTTTTTATTTCACACAGAGGTCCTATCAAGGAACAATGAATGAACCATGGGATATTGTTGGGAAAAATGAACAGAACTCATATAGAGTTTGCAGATTGATATCTATTGGTGCTGTAGACAATGTAGCTTTAGATCTAATCCTCACAATGCAGTAGAAACTGAGAACTGTTGGAAATTTAATTGGAGTGTCTTTATTGCAAGCTTGTTCGATTTGCGCAAGTCTCTCTTTTCTTGCAACCTGACCCCCGCCCCCATTGTCATGCAGGCAGAATGTCACCCACATCATCTGAGATGACATGTAGTCTGTGCTACTGCCATGTACCGTGTGATTCTCTCAACTCATACTCACGCTGGTGGAGCCAAGGAGTGGCACAACTTTTACCCGTATTCAAAAGTCATTTGCACGACTGACTGGACATTAAGCCCCTGATAGTCTACCAGAGCCATGGTATTGTTTATGACCCTGTGTTTGTTATCAGTGATCAAGGTGCATCACCATTAGGAGGATTGCTGCTCATCTTTCTTACTGCCTCAGTAAGATTTTGTGTATAACCTGTTGTCAGACTCTATTACTGTTCAGACCACAGAGACATGGTTGTTCTCTGAATAATCTGCTGGTTTGCTTCATGTTGATTAGCAGCAGTGCTGTTGAAAAGAGATTAGGGAGCTCAATCATCAGGGAAAAAAAAGATACTGATTATTAGTTTTGAATAAGAATACTTATCAAAAAATGTAAGATTTTGTTCATGTATTAATATTCACATCTGGCATTATAATTAATTCTATTTACCCTGTATATATTGTCTCTCTGTACATCTGAAGAGAGTTCAAGCTCAAAGAGAGGTCTACCCTTCATCACCAAGCATAAAAAATTCCCACTAAAACCTCTGTTTTCAACAGGAAAATAGGACAAACAAAGATTTGTTGAAAAAATACGCAATCATGACACTCAGGATCAAGAAACAACGATGCTGATATGTTTGTGTTCTCACTAGTGCCAACATTTTAATGAGTAAAATACTGTTTCTAGTGCCTTATTCCATAAGCATTTTTGAGAACATTGTCATACTAACTGTGATCATTTAACATGCCCTTGGATTAATTTATAATATGGGAAAATAAATGTATATGTATTTTGAAAAATTACATTTATGGAAATATCAGTGGGATAATAGGCAAGAAATTGTATATACATACTGCAAAACAAGAAAAAAAATTCTGTCTGGTGTCATGCAATCCAAATGAGTGGAAGATTTGATGGAATTTTCTTTTGTTTTTGAATGGAAAACAGATGAAACCAGTTGGAAAAATGTATGTTTCAAGTCAGAGGACTTTTAATCACTTAGGGTTTTTTTAGGGAACTGATGTATCTGGGGAAAAAAAAAAACAATAAGTGAAATGGAGTTTGCTTTTTAATAATCACAGAACTGAAACTGATCATGCAAAGGAATAAAATCAAAAGGTTAAGCAGGCAAGTTAGGCTGCAGATACTTTTCTATAGCAGAAATTCCTTGTGGAATAAGTGAAACATACACAACACCACTGAGATACAAGGTATTAGAGGAGGTACTGCTCTTCTACATGCCTTTTATTTCCCATGATGCTCTTCTTCAGCATATATCTTAGAAGAGCTTTAGCTGGAGTCAACAATGAAGATCATGTGCCTAAGCAAGCAGTTAAAATTACAAGCATGGTGTTGACATACAGCCAAAGCAATAATTCCAAGGGAGGACATAGGGGGTGGGGGGGATGGAACCAGCACAGGAAGACTCTGAACTCAGAATGTAAGCAGAATGGGTAAAATGGACATTCATCAACTCCCCACGAGATCCTATCTGAAGACACTCAGTTACATCTGAATCATTTCCTTTGAGTTAAACTCTCCAGCAAGCAAAGATGAGATCTGGGCTTGAAAATTACCTTTCAGTGGCAGTAACTCTTGGAAAGAGAGTTACTGGTCTTCCCCTTCTCCACGTCAGCTCCTTGATTAGCCTTGAAGCCACACTAGCTCTGGTTGCAGAAATTATTTTCACTGTGAACCCCTTGAGGATCAGCTGACAAATGTTCAAGCAGATAAAATGCATGCAGAGATATCTTCAAAATCACCCTTATATGCTCCTTTTGGTTTCAAGGATTGTAAGTTTATAACATGGAATGAAGTTTAGATCTGGTTTATGGGGGTTACATTCCAGTTGAATTTCCTGGAGGTACAAAGTATGATTTTTAAGTGGGTAAATATAAAGATGTGTAAATACCACCCCACAGATTATCTCAGGTTCTTGTTTCATCTATAAAGAATTATTTGTCTGTAAATGCTGCAGTGCTTTCTAGACATTTCCTTTTTAAAAAGTGCAATCAGGTGATCATATAAAAGTTGGTACTTGTCAGATTGTTTTTTCAGAGGTTTCTTTGGGACATTTATGTGAAGAAAGACTACAAAAACGTCAGTATTGGGCTTTCAATGTGATACATTTTTAAGGAAAAGGCCAATGCTTTTCTCATTTTTGTTCATGTAGAAAAATAATTGTCACTTTTACCCTCTGAACTCATTTCTTCCTTGTAGTTCATAACCTTCTCCTGTGGACCTGTCTGAAAAGTATTTCATCTAGGAATATAGTTGAGGGGGAGTAAGATCCTTTAGTCTATGCTTCATCTCACTGAGAGTCAGGTGTGAAGTGGAGTCAGAAGCTTTTGCTGTGATGATGATTCTCTTGGGACAGTCAGAGAGATTCGCAAACTATCAAGACCAGAGAAAGAAAATTGTGCTAAAACAGAAGGAATAGCTTATCTGACACTGCTAGTTTGAAACCAGATGATAATCTGAAGTGAGGCAGAGTTTAGCTTTAAGTGCAGACAGCTTTTGAGAACATTTCTACTCCCTGTATCCCAAGGTGTTTTCCTACTGTTCATGCTTGGTTATACTTTGGGATTTATTTAATCAAAAGGTGTTACAATTTACTGTCATATTGAAAGATTTTATGAAAACATTTCACCATATCACTATATGACCAGGTGCACCATTCAAGGGAAATGAATCAATGACTAATATACTCCTACATCTCTTCTTATGGCTTTTGTAATCACTGTTATTTACAGCCATTTGCCCCGTTTTTCCTTCTGCAAAAAATCTAAGAGAATATTCTTTTTCTTCTTCTGTTTGGTTGCATTTTTTTCCCAATACCAATCATTTTGTACAGGAGATGTACAAAAGAAGGATAGAAATTAACTCAATCTCTCTGAACTGTTTATGTCTTTATATGCCTGTGTATATCTGTGTGTTTGTGCCGGTTCGTGCATGTCTCCAGGCTTGCAAAGATACAGAAGTGATCATTCCCCTTCCTATTTTAAAAGAAATAAGAATTATTGTTAGAGACCAAGGAATCTGTCACGTTGATGTCACATAGCAGGTATACAATAGTTTTGTTCTATATAACCCCAGTGTGATCTCACCTGCAAGAATAAGTTCAGTTCTGGAAACCTCAATATCACACATATATTAACAAATCAGAGGCAGTTCAGGAAAGTACAACAAAAAAAGATTAACAGGATAAATCTCAACAGAATTAAAAGGATAAATCTCAACAGGAGTTTTTAAAAATGGTGTGAGCTAGGGAAGACAAAAGAAATAAGAGCAACCTCTGAAAGAAGAACCTAAGATTAAATCAACAAATATGGTATTACAGCTAGATTTCTTATAATTTTGAAAAAAAAAGGAAGAAAAATATAATAAAAATTGTTAGGGTAAAAGGGACTCTGTAGGTCACCTAAGTTCCCGATTAAAGCAGGGCTGGCTTTGAAGTGTTCTGTTAGACATATTAGATTTGAGAATATCTAATGGGGATGAATATTTCAGGGTTCCAGTGCTTGACCATCACCACCATGAAGATTATATATATCTATATCTAGATATATATATAGTCAGAATTTTATTTACAGCAGCTTTTTTCTGTCTGTTGTATAATAATCTTTCACTGAGCATATCTGAGGAGAATCTGAATGTCTTCTCTCCAGTTAGCATGGGTACTTTGTTTTTTCATGTTCAGTCTTCTGCTCACTGGGACTCCTTGGCACAGCAGATTCCAGCCTGTCCTGTCACGTGGGTTGACTCCATTCCAGGTGCAGGACTCAACATTTGTTTTCACTGACTTTTACTGGAGTTTTCAAGTTTGACAAAATCTCATTCCTATGCTTCAGTACATCATCCTCTTCGCTCAGATTCATGCCATCAATGCATTTTGTGAGGGTGCAGTCTGTTTCGTCATCCATACTGTGCATGAGCTCTAATACTGTTTTCTGCATAATACCACTAATACCTGGACAACAGTAGGACTTTGAAGTGATGTCTGTTAGTGTTCTTTGGCAGTCTGACAATCTAGACAGATTTCTATTCACTTAACAGTCTGACTATCTAAAACTCTCCAAAATTGCTATGCGAACACTGTGAAACAGTGTGTCAAAATCATTGCTAAAGTCAAGATCAAGGACAACTGCCACCTTCCTCTTGTCCACTGAGGCAATCAACTCAAAAGTTAGTTGGCATGGTTACACATGAACTGTGCTCACACACAACATATTGACAGTTCCCAATGAATTTTTTTGTGCTTCATGTGTCTGAAAATGACTTTCAGCAGGATTTGTTCTACCATCTCAGAGGCAAGAGTGAGACAGACAGTTTTCCTCCTTCTTAAAAATGGGCATCACATTTGTGTTTTTCTTGTCATCATGGATGTCTTCTTGTCTCTGTAACTTTTCAAAGATTATAAAGGCAGATTACGAATGGCATCAGACCTTTTTGATGCATACAGTTTGGTCTCATGGATTGTACATGTAAAGTTTGCTCTAGCAATCACTAAGACATCCTCCATCTAATTTGTCTTCTGGTGCCTTTGTAGCACTCTTTATCCTGTACTCTTCTACTAGAGACAGAGACTTAGTCTGAGACAGAGGAAGTGCTGAGTAGAGAAGGCGCTGAATACCTCAGGCTTTTCAATATCCTATGTAGATAGATATGTCTCATTCAGGAGCAGGCCCACATTTTGCTTTTTACACCTACTATTTCTCTACAGACCTGTAACATTATTTCTTGTTCCCTTTCACATCTCCTGTCATTTTCAGCACCAGTTCAGTTCAGCACTGAACTTTGGTTTCATTAATTCTCGCCCTAGAGACCTAGGCACTGTTTCTGTATTACCTCTTAGTGGAGTGTCCCCAGCTCAACTCTACATACTTTCTTTTTGGGTTTGAGCTCATTCGGGATTTCTGCATTGAGTCAGCTAGCCTTCTGCCACACATTCTTATTCATATTGGGATTGAACTCCTTGTGTTTTAAGGAGTTTTTCTGCGAAGGAAACTGGATCTCATCAGTCCCTTTACTGTTCAGATCAGCTTCCCGTGGGATCTTGCCTATCAGTCTCCTTAAAGAAGCTGAATTACTTTCTTATCTTCATTACTGAAGCTCAAGTTTGCTATTCTGCCACAAAAAACCTAAATGGATGAATAGAATTCATGTCATTGAGATTAAAAAGACCAGAGTACATGCATCCTTAGTCCTTGGAACTATTCCACTGGTTCTTTTTTAATAAAAATTTTGTATCTATCAATTTGAATGGCCCTATCAGGAAGTAAAATTTATAGTTATGAAATAATAATAAAAAGTAGTGACCTTGACTCTTTTTTTTGAATATTGATTCACAAATTAAATCTTTGGTAATGGTTGGTTCTTTTACTCAGTAATATTCAAATACCAATCATAATTTAAATTACAAGTAAAAAATAATACAATTGTCATTATCAACATTCATTGGATATTAACTATTTTATTATTATTATAAAATATTAACTATAGTATTACAACATTTTCAATAATGTATTCACATTTAGATGTCTACGTAATAGAATCTCAGAAAAACAGGACTAAGAAGGCATGGAGAGGTCATATAGTCCTTTTCCCTGCCCTAAGGCAGACTTGGTAGTCTCTATGATTCTTCATAGACATTTTTCTACTTCTCCTAAAGACTTCTATGACAGAGATTCCCCCAGCAATCTATGCCTGTAATTCGCTACCTTACCTTTACATGTTTCCCCAGTGTCTATACTGATTTTTCTGTGCTGCTTTTGAAGCTCATTATTTCTTGTCCAATACATAAAGATTACAGAGAACAATTTCACATCCTTCTCTGTGGCTATGGATATCCAATCTGGTTTACTTCCACCCCAGTATCATTTAACTGCATTTCCCTTATTTTCTTAAGACAATATCATGTACAAGAACAATAAATGTTACAAAAAATGAAAGTATATGACAAACAACTCCCTTTCTATTTGTCAATGTGTAGAAAGATTAGATCACTTGGGTTCATTGTTCTTCATAAAGCTGCATTCTGTACATTGTGTACTCCACTCTTGTCTTCAATGTATTTGCAAATAGGTTGTTTTAATAATTGTTAATAAATTTTTCAGGAAGTTGGAGGAACTTACTTATACTTTCTACACTTTTTTGCTCTAGTTATCTGACTTTTTTTTTAAATAGATGTAAACTTCCTATTATCTATCTCATCAGAATGGTTATTGCAAGCAGTTTGCTTATACTGAGTCAACATATGTCATCCAGTTAATTTATGATTAACTCTAAATATACCATCAATTGTGTATTACCTATGCATGTCAAACTGATTATTTACTGATAATATTTTCAATCATGTTAGTAAATCATACATCAAAACTGAGGGAATCTTTCTGATGATCATTGTAGTCACAAATGAGAAATGCAAAAGTGCTACTTTATCAATAAATTACTGTCACCAAAAATTTCTAATTAGGTTTCTATGAGTCATATAGAAAACTAGATGAAGTAGATAATACCCTCAACTGTATTAAACAAAATCGAAACAAAGGTAAATCCATAAGCAAAAATACAAACAGGCATAAGGAAATAAGCTAGCCAACAAAAATACCACTGTGGAACATCATACTTTTTCACAGCACTATTCAGACTATACACAGAGAAAAATTGTTACTGTTCTTTTCCTAGAGGAAAGTTTTTGATGTCTCATAAGCCATCATTGGTCTCAGATGTTGGATTCATCCTATACTGCATACTACAGATAGTCCAGACAGTATACACTGAAATTAGTTGGGCTGTAACCACAGTAGTGCAACTGAATTTAGCTGTGGGCACTAAGTATTACAAAACTGAAAGTAAGGGAAAATTTTGGTAGAAAAATTAGGTGTCAAAAGAACAGCCAACAATAAAATGAAGAAATAAATTCATTGCCGGGTAATAGAATACTTTGTCACCGCTTAGTGCATGACACCCACTGGAAAGACACATTATAGTCAGTGTCTTACAAATTCCTCCACTTTGGTTTCTCTGACAAGTCGTTCTGGTTTCAGCTGGGGTAGAGTTAATTTTCTTCACAGTGGCTAGTATGGAGTTATGTTTTGGATCTGTGCTTAACACAGGGTTGATAATGAAGAGATGTTTTTGTTGTTACTGAGCAGAGATTACACATAGTCAAGGCCTTTTCTGCTTTCTGTACTGATGTGCTGGCAAGGAAGTTGGAGGTGCATGGGAGGCTGGGAGGAGACACAGCCAGGACAGGTGACCCAAACTGAATGAAGGGCTATTCCATACCATATCATGCTCAGTATATAAAGCTGGGGGGGGGGGAAGAAGGAGTAAGGTAGGACATTTGGAGTGATGATGTTTATCTTCCCAAGTACCTGTTAGGCATGATGAGGCCCTGCTCTCCTGGGAATGGCTGCACACCTACCCACCATTGGGAAGTAGGGAATTAATTCTTTTTTTTTGCTTTGCTTGAATGTGCAGTTTTTGTTTTCCCTATTAGACTATCTTTATCTCAACCCATGTGTTTTCTAACTTTTACCCTTCTGATTCCCTCCACAGTCCAGTTGGTGGGGGATTGGGCAAGTGGTTGCATGGTGTTTGGTTGCTGGCTGGGGTTAAACCATGGCATATGTGACTCCATGCTTTACTTGGGATGAATTTTTGGCAAATACCAAGATCTTTCAAGTTCATTGTTAATAGAATTTGAAGACATGATCATCATCTCTAAAAGAGATCATTTTTATTTATACTGAAAGACTAGTTCTAGTTATCCAATGAGAATCTGTCATCTGAGAGGAAGCTGTTGGCATATACAAACTCCAATTACATTATGCATGGAAAAGAGGTTTGGTTTAGTTCTTGTATTATCAAATTGTTCATAGCCAAAAATAGTATTCATAAATAAAGAGAGCAACATCTTATCATATTCATCATATGTCTGTTTCTGTATTTAAAAACAATTTTGTGCATGAACCTTTTCAAATTTTAAAATGGATTTCGATTCATGTACAGGAAATAAATAAAGTAAGTGAAATGAATGCTGTCGAGACATGCACATTTCAGACAATCCTCCAAGAAAATGGTCAGGGGATATTGGAGTGGATAATATCTCACTTGTATCTTTCCTTTTTTTTTTTTTCTCCACTTTATATAAGAAGCTGCAGCTCCTTTGGATGTCAGTTTGGCAACTTTCAAATGTACTAAATTAATTTAAACTCCAACTATCAGTGAAGTAATGAAATAGTAGTGAAGAATAGTAGCACTCTGTGATGTTTACAAATATATTTACATGAGGTTATTCCTCCTGTGAACCCACTGTAAGTGCCAATTTGTTGCAGTTTTCATTATAACAGAAAAAACCATGGGTAATAATGAATTGCAAACCTTATTTGGAAAACACATAACTTAAAAACGTCAAAAGACAACTCTAAAGCAGATTTCTTAGTTGCCAATGAGTATATCGCTGCTTTCATAAATGGACTTTAAAAGGTTTTTAATTACATTTCTTACATTGGCTAACAACCTGATTCTGCTAATACTACAACTATTAAGTTCTATAGAGCATAATTTAGGCCCAGGAAAAATTGTCTGACAGTGGTATTGAGGTCTAGACTAAGTGATCATTCTGAAACTGCATAGCAGACCTCATTTAAATATTTGATTTCTAAAATTTGCTCACTTCTGTTTATACTTACCTTGTTTCCTCCATGATATTGAGTATGGCTACCATCTCCTCTGAGTTTGCAAATCATATGCTACAGAAGAGACACAAATATAGGAAAAAAGCCCAAGTCAGGTGGAAAATGAAGGTCAGTGTGAATACAATTTGAGTTTAAGTGCACACTTCTGCCAGTACTGACTAATTTACACATTGTTCAAGCCTAGGAAAAGGTAATTCCCTGTTGTGAGTAATGAAATTGAACATTAACTGAATATATTGGAAACGGCAGATCTCATAATCTCTAATATATGCAGGCAAACTACCAGAGATTGTTCCAATTTTAGACATAGGCCTAAGTTTCACTTCTCTGAAAACAGATATCAGAAATATAGGAAATCTAACTCCAGGGAAATAGTGTTTTTCTATATTCTTTTCCTTTGTTAATGAAAACCAGGTACATATGTTCATAGAATATTATGGGTCAATGGTATTGTCAATTAATTAGGAAGTTCTCAGGTGTGTGTTTTAAGTTGATATAATGAAAGAGAGGAGGAAGAACTGCTTTCTCTATAAGCATATGAAAAGATAAGAATAGTGGTACTTTACTCAGTTTTCATCTGGCTCATACTTGAGTCTTGATACTTCATATTGTCATGAACAATACATAAAGCAAGGGTCAAACCAAAGTTAGAGGTCTTATCATATTGACAATGGATGTGGTTTATACAGAAAATATTTTTCAATATTTGTCTACAATGATATGCCATGATAAGACTGATTTTCTCCTTTTTCTGTGAGTGTTTGGTCAGTGTGGTTGTATGAGGAGTAAAGAGCTGAAATGGTACATATGCATCCTTATTTGTTTAGAATGCAAAGGGTATAGGATGTAATTTAGGGAATCTAAAGAAAATGAAAAAAAATCCCTAAAATGTTTTTTACTGTTATGTTTGTTTTGTTTTTAAACTACCTTATTGTTATCTACTACTTGAGAAAACTCTTTAGAATGCTTTAGGTGCTCATTATAAATCTGACAGTGTATATTTTAAACCATAAGAACTTACATAAAAATTATATTTTGCCTGTAATATTAAAAAAAAAAATAAATAAAAATTCTTAAAAGGAAGTCCTAAGAACCTTTTTTAATCACTGTCAAATAATACATAAACATTCAGAAAATACTGCTGATTTAGAAATTTTGCTGTAATATTTGATAGATGAATGTTTGTTCACAAGTAGTTGGGTTTTGACCCATTGCTATCATTGACCTAATTCACTCAGGAAAATGATGAAGATTCGATTCTTACTGGTACATAGGAAAGAAATCTATTCCTTTTCATAAAAGTTGAATGACTTTCTTGATTGATTCTTGAGAAAACTGTATAAGGAATTGGCATTTAAAATATATTTTGTCCTAAATTTCTCTGTTTTTTCTCCTTTCCCTGAGAGTTTGACTCAGACATGCCACAAAAAATTTGGAAGAAATAATTTTCTGGATTAAATAGTCTTCAGTTTGGTTTGATAAATCATCTTACTAGGTACGTTGAAGTGAAGTGATGAAGTGAAGCAAAACCCTGTCCAAAGTATGAATATTGTCATCTAACATGATCTAGAAATTGAGATTTGACACCATTTTAAAACTGATCTTGTTCTTCATCACACATAATCTGGACTGACTTGGAGAAGTGTCTCTTTATTATCCTCCTGCTGCCAATTTTCTATATCTGTTTTTTCCAGACAATACGTAAGGTGTGCTTGCTTTATCCATAGGAAGAACCTTACTCTGTATGTATAGCAGTTAATTTCCTCTCATTGAAATGAGAAAAAGCTGAACCAGAACTCTTTGTGCTCAGTCAGTTTCTGAGAGAAAATAACTAAGAAGTCAAAGACACCTATATAAGCCATCACAGCATAGACTTCTACTAATTTGGTATTGTACAATTCATAGAATAAGTATTTTAAAAAAATCAATAGGAAAGTCTATTGGCTATGACTGAAATGGAGTTAATTTTCCCATAGCAGTCCTCACAGCTCTGTGGTTTTTACTGGTAGCTGGAAAGCTGCTGGTAACACTCCAGTGCTTTGGCTACTGCTGAGCAGTGCTGGCACAGCATCAGTGCTGTCTTTCCAACATTCCCCCTTTACCAGTAGGCTTGAGGTAGGTAAAATCTTGGGAGGGAATATAGCGAGGACAGCTGACCCAAGATGACCAAAGGGGTATTCCGTATGATGTCTATACTGCAACAAAAGCTAAGAGAAAGGAGAAGGAGGTGGGGCATTTGTTATTATGGTGTTTGTCTTCCATAACAACCACTACAAACACTGAAACCCTGCCTTATGGGCTGGACATTATCTGCTTTTGTTTTACCTTGCTTCCACGTGCAGCCTTTGCTTTATTAAACTGCCTATATCTTGATTCATAAGGATTTTTTCCATCTTATTTCTCTCTGCTACCACCCCTGTCCTGCTTAGCAGGGGAGTGATAGAGGGGATTGGTAATCACCTGGCATCCAACCAAGGTCAGACTACCACACAAAAAAAGCTAAACCATTGTACTTAGATATCAAATTTGAATGTTTTTAGAGCAAATTTATGTAGAATGTGGGTCATCATACACAAGTTGAAAACAAAACAAAAGCAAAATCCATCAAACACTGTAGAGCTGTTTTGACAGCTCAGGCTTAAGTAAATGCAAAACATAAACTGCTACACTGGGTTTTTCATTTTCATACCAGGGCATTTTGCATTGAACCCTTTTTTAAACATTTCAGGCAAACCAGAAGAAAGTATTGATCAATTTTAACTGATGACATGCCCATAAAGTCATCAACAAATATCAGTGTCTAATTCTGAGGTACATGCATATGTCTCAGATAATAGATTATAGTGCTGTGGCAATGATAGATAAGATTTTTTAATAAATTTATTTAGATGTTAGGTGCTTTATGGAAGATAAAGAAAGTAATTTCTTCCTATCTTATTTTGATGCAAATTTAAAACTTTAGGCGGTATTAATGAAATATTGTTCCCAGCTTTTCTGGGGAACTTACAGTTTCCACAAAGCTTGGTGAATGATTTTTCTTGGAGCCATATATGTGAATATCTCATAAACTTCATATACCCCTGCTCCTGGAACTCTGAAATAGCTGAATTCTGCACAATTATTCACCATCTCAGTAAACATAGAAACATTGTGATATTTGATAGTACTAAGCAAAAAAAAATAAAAACATCAGAATGTGAAATTCTCCCTCTAAATAGTATTTTCCCCAAATTTGGGTGTGAATTTTCTTACCCATAATTTACTCTAAAAATCACATGGTCTCTAATCAGATTTTAAGCCAGTTACAATGACATTCTTAATCCTGCTTCTTACCGTGGTTTTTCAAGAAGGTTAAAGAACAGTCATTACAGGTAACGGAAGTTCTGTATTTGTTAGTATTTTATACTGAAAAAGCTTAGCCCAATATATTTCCAGGAAAATTTCAGTGACTCAAAACTCCTGTAAGGGTTATGGAAAATTTATAAAAAGGTACTTTTGAGCATCCTGACAAGTAGAATAGTAGGAAACAAAAGTAGCAAACTCACTATCTTTACCAGGGACGTCTTTAGGAATACACCATAAAAATAACTTGGTCTGACTGACTTAGCAGGGAATTTTCACCAAATTTCCATGCTTGACAACATCAACGATGGTCCCTTTGGACTCATATTCATTCTTCTGGAAGAATATAGTATGTTGCATAGGCCAATCACACAGCCACTGCTTCTTGTCCATGTCGGTGATGATCTGACTGACAATTGGTGACATATCGCGCATCCATGGGGACAGAAAAATGCTCACACGGGAGCTGCTGATAACCTTTCCTATGAGTGTCTCTGTAAAAAAGAAGCAAATATAATGGGATTATATTGATTAATTTAATGACAGAGCTGATGAGTTGCAATCTCCTTTAAGAGGTCATTTAGAGGAATAGTGTACTGCTTGGTTAAAACTATTCAGCAATCTAGAATTAGCGGGAGCCTTTTCTCTTTGTCTTTCTCTTCTTTTCATTTTCTTTCTTTTTTTTTTTCTTTCATTACAGCATATGCACAAACCTGTGTGATGGAGCTGATGACTGATGATGATTATAATAATGATAATGGCTGTTTGATTTTTTTTCTTATGCTGCTATTCCCTAGTCCTATGTGCTGAAGGCATACACTATGCACTAATACTTCTCTAGGAATTTCTGAGGTGAACAACATTTTTTCACATGGAAATAGCTTCCATTTTCATTTCTGATACCAGCTCCATCCTGTAGAGGACTTTAAATAAAAAAAGGAAATTTCATGACTGGTGTTATTTTTAAAACAAAACTTTAAAATAATTGACATTTGAGAAAGAAGGAAACACTCCTATATGTTGTACATCACTCTATTAATCTACATCATTATTGATGAATCAAAAGAATCCTAACAAGAGTTTAATTATGTTCTACATATTACAGCAGTGCCTACAAGACGGTTTTTGTAATGGAACAATATAAAATTAAGCAGTCCCCCAGAAAATAAACAAAAAATTACACATTATATATTGCTTTAATTATTGACATACTGTGCTGCACAACACTGAATATTTTGAATTCCAAACTCTCGGGGTTAAGATCAAAGATCTAGGTCTTGTCTCTTGTACACCCTGTTTATAAACACAGGAGGCTGCAGAGGTATTGGTGTTTAAAACATACATCATATTCCTCAATCTACCACAACTGGTTTATTGGTCATTGGTCATTGTTACACAGATTGTCTACTTGCACATATGATACATGGAATTTATTACCCATTTCAGTGTTTAACCATAGAAAATAAAGTTTAGAAAATACAGGAGTGCTGGGTATGTACTGTGTAATCATATATCATAAAGTATCATAGTTTAAAACATGTGTTGAGTTGACCTTGAAATGAAGAACAGCAGAGGAGAGATAGGGTCATTCTCTTCTTGCACAAAAAAGGGAAATGAACTTCAGGTCATTCCTACTTTCTTAGCCATTAGCTGTTATCCTGGAGGTGTTGTGCTTGAGAGATTTTAGCAACAATACTTTGGGATTATTACTGGGCAATCCAGAGACCCACATTACCATTGGCCTCAGAGGAATTTTTCCATGTCATCTCAGCTGGAGGCTAAAGAGCTATAAGAGAAGTCATGGAGAAAAGCTAATTAGAAAAGGGAAAGGAGGACAGGATTGCGTATAAAAATAATAATAATAAAAAAATCTATTATTTTCAAAGTTGTAAGGGAATATGTCCTTGTGTGTATTTCTAGCTCCTTTCCTCTGATGCCCCATGACATTCTCACATTTTGAGTTACATTACATATTCAATCAGACAGCAAGCTTGGAGGAATATTATGCCATCATTTTTTTTTAAAGAATGAAATCCTATAGCATAACTTTTTCATGAAGGCCATTACTGTAAGTTAAAAAATTGGAGACATATATTATATGCATGTATTAAGGATGCCCAGGTGTCATAAAACAGGATTCAAAATATGTGACTAGAATCTGTTCTGTTTAGATATGGTGGATAGGGTGTTACCTGAAAGTTTGTATCTTCATAGAAGATCTTTCATATATATTCTTTCCCTAATACTTAGATTGTGGGGAAAGGGAGGAGGGAAACCACACTGTGTTGGATTTTAGGTTTTGTTTGTTTGGTTGGTTGATTGGTTTTATTTTTGTTTGTTTGATTTGACTTTTGTTTGTTTGTTTTTTTATTTGAGGACAAGGAGAGAGGTGTCACTATTGATTTCAGCAGTTTTCCAGATCCTTCTGGTAGATTTCTTTTCCACAGAGGTCTAGCTAGAAGTGTACAGCCGTTTCAACATAATTCATGTTTTCTGAAATGCATACATCGTTTGATCCTCTTGGATGCAATTATCTTAAACATCTGCAGCCCAGGAAATCACAGACGAATTAATCATCCAAGTCTATCATTATTTAAGGAAAAAAAATTATACTCTTAAGACACAATTTGTTTGACTTGTTCTACATGTTTATGTTTAGATGAGGTTATTTTTTCCCTGAGAATGAGTTCTTGTTTCCATTCATTAGTTAATCTAGGTCAAACTGTTTTGAGGAACTTTGAGGAACTCTATTGATGATTTTAGTTCTGCAGATATCTATATTTGATCAAGTATGCCCAGTTTCTGAAGACTAAATTATTTCAACATCTTATTTTTTCAGGGTGAAAAGAAGTGAACAGAAAACTGCGTGAACTTTCCTGTCCTTTTGAGATAGGAAGACCTTCAAAAACTCACATCCTTCACCTTTGCTCATGCTTTTAAAGTATTTTCTTTTGTCTACACAATGCTTAAATTGCAAGTAATTCCTAAAGTTCTGTGTAGTTCAGAACCTATCATTTATGAAAGGGGTTAGTACAACTATTAAGACACTGCCATGATGCATTGAACATTATCTGTGTGGGCTGAGCAAAATGGTGAATTTGTGTTGCCTTTAGAATTTGGTCCTCTGGTAGCTGTTGGAGGTATCATGCTGTTGCCTTCACGTGAGACAATTATTTAACTTAATTTTAATTAATACTGTTTCTTGGTTAATTAGACTTTGTTCAAATAACTGCTACTGAGTTTTCTAATGATGCCTCTAAATGATGTTTCTAGCAGGAACACTTGTCTTATTTATTCTTGCTAGCGAAAGTGGCATATGCCACATTTTTAATTTGTTTTAAAGAAAACTGTTTAACTGCTGTGGAAATCTATACTGTAAAAGTGTAAAATAATGTTTTCAAATTTTCTAAAATTCTCTTTTCATTTGCTGTTCGCTGTGATAAAAGTCGAGGCAGTGGGTGCTTAATAAAATGACTGACAGGCAATATAATGCAAGTTGATAATAGCTGCACTAGTTCTGTAGCATACACTTCAGTTCAACCTAAGCCCCATATCTGTGAAGAATGATAATTAAAGAAGAATAAATATGAGATATTTGAAAGGCCAGCTCACTGTGATTGAACAGATATACTGCTGTACATTTTCTATTTTCAATTCCCAGAATCCTAGAATTACAGAACATGTGGAATTGGAAGGGACCCATAGGGATCATCAAGTTCCACTCAGCCCTGCACAGGACCATCCCCAAGAATTACACCATGCACTTGAGAGTATCATCCAAACGCCTCTTGAACTCTGTCAGGCTTGGTACTGTGGCCACTTCCCTGGGGAGGCTGTTCCAGTGCCCAACGACCCTCTGGGGGAAGAACATTTTTCTAATATCCAACCTAAACCTTCCCTGACACAACTTCAGGACATTCTCTTGGGTTCTGTCACTGGACACCACAGAGAAGAGAGCAGTGCCTGCCCCTCCTGTTCTCCTCATGAGGAAGTTGTAACTGCAATGAGGTGTCCTCCTCAGTCTTCTCTTCTCCAGGCTGAATAGACAAGTGATCTCAGATGCTCCTCACATGGCTTCCCCTCAAGGCCCTTCACCGTCTTTGTTGCTCTCCTTTGGAGAGCTCTGCTTTGGACGCTCTCTAATGGCTTAATAACTTTCTTATATTGTGTTGCACAAAACTGCACACGATGTTCAAGGTGAGGCTGCACCAGTGCAGAGCGGAGTGGGAAAATCACCTCCCTTGACTGGCTGGTGATGTTTCCCCAAAAGTAAATTTTCAGCTGCACAACATATACTCGGTTACTGATAAGTTTGAGTATCCAGTGCTAAGATATTATTAGTTTCCTAAAGCTTAAATTGTGACAATATTTGCCTCCCTTTCTCAGCTGTCTATTGAGTTGCATTTCAATGAGATATTTGTAATCTATACTTCTAACTTCATAAATAAATCCTCTGTTGCTGTAACTATATATGAATGTAAAATTTTTAAAAGAGAGAAAAGCCTTTCAAGACATGAAAATACCTTTTATGTTTACCGATTTTTTTTCCCAATTGAAGATAAAATTATAAGCTTTTCAGCATAATTCTTTCCTTTCAAACTTAAGTAAACTCAAAGATTTTGTAACAGTTGTACCAGTGGACAGGGAAGTGGTATGTTTCTTAAGATAAAATTGCATGTAGGTGTCTCTGTGTTTATACACACAGGTGTCTTTGTATATACAGATAATTGGGTAAAAATGCCTTTCCCTAGGTAATGGTAGGCCACTTGGACATAAACTGTCAGGTTCTGAAAAGATATAGAAAAGGAATTTTCTTTTTCTCTTTTCCCTCCCTGTTATAATTAAAAAAAAAAAAATCTAATAAGGATTGTCCTCCCACAAAAACCCTGTGACAACCTTCACAGGTTTGTGAAAAGCCCTATTTGAGATTCAGATATTATTTCTTTATATAAGCCCAAACCACTTTATTCTGGTAGAAGATCTAAACTAAAGGAACTGGTCTCATACAAGTACAAGATGACTCTTTTTATCTTAGCTAAAACTGGAAGTGAAAAAGGGATCTTTTGTGTTGACAAAGTAGTAGTACCTCAGCGACGAGAAGAGAAGAGGTCTAACAATTTCTTATTTTTATTCCCTGCTGGGCCATTGCTCTATTTTCCCACAGCTGACCTTCCTATGAACTAATCAAGTGAACTTAAAGGGGGAAAAATAGTAGCTTCTTCTGTATGCCTTTGACAATTTCCTTCAAACAGTTCACATTTCCATTCCCTACTCAAAGAAAAAAAAAAGGTGCAGTAGGGTAAGTTTTCACTATGTAATCTCATAAAAAGTGTACTGAGATCACACTGGATAGGGGAATTATCAAACTGCACTGTACACTTTGTTGATGGATCTGTATATAATTTTCAAAAGCAGACAATTTAATAGCACATCTGTAATCTATATGTGTATATTTAGACAGAGAAAATTGAGCATTATTTTTTCTAAGAAAAAAATGTTTCTAAACCTGACTTTTCTAGTGATGTGAAATTTTGAAATCTATTAAAAAAACCACTTCATGAAAGAAGTAATTTTATTTAGTATCCATAACCTTTTTTCAAACTGCCTATGATGAATTTCTTAGTGTGGTAAACACTCAGATGCAATTGTAATGCCCAGACTAAGTGATACCATCATGTAGCTCATAGCAATCAAATATTATTTAAAGTATAATAAATCAGAACAAAATTACATGTCAGGTATTCAAAGGTTATGAGCAATAGAATTGCAGTACAAAGTCATTGGCAAAAGGAGAAAATCACTACTGCAATCATGATGCAATTATCCAGTTCTAGACTTCTTTTTATGAGAAGTGGACTGTAACAGTTTAATGAAACAGTGTTAATAATTGTAAGCTAGTATTTTTATCTCTAGATTTGACTTTGTTGGGCTGTTGACAAGACAACAAAGGAACAAAATTAACAAGCCACTAGAAACCACCTTATGTTACAGTATCAGAAAACATCTGTCATGGTGTCTCAATCTATATCATTTAGTCAGAATAAAATCATCGGTGTGCAAAGTGTATTAAAAATGACTCAATTCTTTTCTTTCTTTATGACATTTTGAGCGTTATTAATAATGTTTAAACACAAGGAACTGACACGGGAATTTCCAGTCAGAATCAGTAAACTTCTTTATGGTTTCTGATCTAGACCAGCCTCCAGAAGAGTTTCCTCCTTCTTCTAACCTTCGCTTTCCCCCTCTGTTTGTCCTTTCATGTTTTTCTTTTTCTTTGTCTGTCCCTCTCCCCTCTCTCCCTGGGTAGTTTAAAGCACCAAGGGGAATTTTAAATTACTCTTACAGTAGGATATTGTTATTATTCCCATTTTCATGCAAAATTAGAAAATATATGTCTAGATTATTAGCATTAATTACTGCACAAGGTACAAATGTATTCTTCATACAAATAAAGAGGACAAATACCTTTGATTACCATGACATAATCAGAGAAAATTTAGCTCTCTCTCCAGCAGAAAGCATCTTCTTGATGAATTGTGACTCTGTTTGGTTATGTGGAGAGTTGAACTAAAACCAAACAAAATGCTGATGGTTCATTTTTATTCTAAGTCCCTGAAGTTTAAGATAGGGTAAAATTCATTACTCTAAGATATTCTAATCTGTACCTTTCTCTTAAGTGTGTATACTAATATCCATGAAGAATAACCTGTAAATTAGTTCATCAGAAGTCTAGAGACCTATTATATGGGAAATCACAAAATGATTTTTGAAGTCATAAAAGCTCTTAAATGTACTGTAAATTTATTGTAAATACTGTCTGGTTGATCTTACAGTCTTTTGGCAGGCAGAATTCTCCTTGATGCCAATGGGAGTTTTGCCATTATCAGAATTTCAAAGTGGAAATCTTCTACAAACACCCTAGTAGCCTAAAACATTACATTTTATTATCTCCATGAGAACTATATTCCTTATAAACTTAATAAGAGTGTATAGATTTGTTCTTGACTTGCAGTTCTAAGAAAAACAATGCAGATATAAGACTGTATATAAGCCTTATTTAGTTTTATAAGTAAGTAACTAGGTGCAATTTTTGTGCCTTGCTGATTCACTGTCTGCCACATATCTGCCTAGCTGTCTGCCAGTATGTGCATGCATTTGATTCTGTGGGAACAATGGCTCTATACATAATGGATTGGGAACACGGAATATCATGAACTTAACCTAGATAATTTGACTTGTTAAAACAGTGACCATTTTTCATTGTATTAGGATAATTCAACTCCTATCAAGTCTGTAGCCAGTCCTGTGTGATTCACAAAAGGCTGTCACGAGGACTTTTCTCTTCTATGAAGAACTGGGGCTGTTCAACCTGGGAAAGAGAAGGCTTTGGGGAGATCTTTTAGCAATACCTAAAGGGGGCTACAAGAAGTTGGAGAGGGACTTTTCACAGGGGCATGTAGTGATAAGACAAGGGGAATGGTCTTAAGCTAAAGGAGGGTAGGTTTAGGTTACATATTAGGAAGAAATGCTTTATTATAAGGGTGGTGAGGCACTGGAACAGGTCGCCCAGAGAGGCTGTAGATTCCAGGTCCCTGAAGGTGTTTAAGACCAGGTTGGGTGGGACTTTGAGTAACCTGATCTAGTGGGACGTGTCCCTGATCATGGCAGGGGACTAGAACTAGATGATCATTAAGGTTTCTTTCAACACAAACCATTCTATAACATTTGTTTCATGTAAAAAATTGCCCAAAACCCTTGTCCTAAGCAGTATCTTCAAACCCATGAGGCACAGAAAAGCAACCATACTTGCAAATGCATCTTGATATGTCACTCTCTGCCCCTGCTGCTCAGTAAAAATTATTAGTTTCCATGCCATTCTGAATTTCTGTGTATAAAAGGATGTGTCTCTCTTATTTAGCTGTTAACTGTAACTATATTTGTTGAGTTAAACCAAACAAACAAATAAACAATATTAGAATCTAAATATTTAGGACTAAACCAAAAGAAAGACTTTAAGTATACAAGAAGCTACAGACTCCATGGTCCTAGTTGGAATTTTATTGTTTAGTCGGCCTGGATGTATTAAAAATTATTTTTATATTCAGTGTTAGGATAGATATGCTTGGTAAGTGACAAGACATCAGACTGGGTAAAAAGCTTGTCAATGTACTGTATGATAATAAACATTTGAAGTGCTTATGGTAACCAATCCTATGGCACAGCAATCTCCCCTCATTTTCTAGTCACTTCAAATACTATCACACAGAATACTTCTCCACAAAACCTAATTTCCCAGTGAAAATGATGTGAAATGAGCCACTTACCCTCAAAAATAACAGTACAAGGTTGTCAGAAGGCTGTTAGATCACCTACCAATGCTGTACGTGGTTTAATAAAGTGTCAGTTGCAACCCAGCCTTTACAGGGTGCGGAGGCGTAGCTTACTGAACTGTCTTCTGGTCAGAATAATTCATTGATGATGACTGCATGTGATACAAGTGAGGCAGTAAACCTGTTACAAGAAACTTCAAAGCTTCCCCCTCCACAAGGGGAGGTGCCCAGCATCTCCTGAATATATATTAGTCCATTGGACTCTATATTTTCTGGGAAACCCTCACCATCAAGAAGAATGAGAGAACCGGACAGTGGGATGCTACAGGGTTACATGGAACGGTGATACTTTTTCTGTTTTAATCTCTCTCTGTTGCTTTCTTTCTTCTACCCCCCAACCCTCCACTTTTCCCTATTTCTTTCTACCTCTCTGTCTCAAATTTACCATTAAATAAAACCCATACTACTGACTTCGTCATTTGGCCTCATTTGCACCTTTACTCGGGTAGAGGCATTTCTAATAATTTTAATAACCAGATCACAACATTCAACCAGCTGGTGATGCTTTGCCTGATGCCCCCCAGGACATGGTTGGCCCTCCTGGCTGCCAGGGCACTGCTGACTCACATTCGACTTACCATTGACCAGGACCCCCAGGTCTCTTTCTGTGGCACTGCTTTCCAGCATCTCATTCCCCAGTCAGACTGTACATGCAGGGTTGCCCCATTCCAGGTGCAGAATCCAGCACTTTCCCTTGTTGAACTTGTGATTGCCTAGTCCTCTAATTTGTCAAGGTCCCTCTGCAGGGCCTCCCTGTCTTTGAGAGAGTCAACAGCTCCTCCCATTTTGTGTCATCTGCAAACTTGCTTAGTATCATACACAAATTAGTTAGGTATTCCAACACTCCCTGTGAAAAAATTATATTGGTTTTGTCTGTGATTTTAAATGTGTTCTAAAAGTCAATGAGCAGTGAAAGGATAACACAAGTTATTTGAATCTCCAAAGGCCCTTTAATTGGTTTCTTCTTTCGTCCAACATCCTTAGTTGTTCAACACATAGGATGCTGAAAGCAAAACATCGACCAGGATTTTTCACATGAATTTCATAGTGGAATTGAATAGGAGGTTGTCAGTTTCCTGGAGTAAATCAATTCTCAAAGGCAACTGTTTGCTGTAGAGGCAATCTGACATCAAGGGTAGAGTGGTGGGTTTGTACATTGTGCGGCGTTGTGAGTGAAGTGCACTTCAGAACCAACAAAGGTCTATTCTGACGCCTGCCTTACTTGGAATTTTTCATTAAGATGAAATACCGGTAGATTACTGTAGCATAATCAAAACGAGGTATAAAATATATTTAAGGAATTACAGTTTGCATGTCAAGTTCAGGAAAAAGGAGTTTGCGCAGCTCTGTCCAGGAGAACACTGAAGTACTTCCCACTGCTCTCTTACTGTTTCAGATCTACTGTTCCTTCCTGATACCCTATCGAAAAAAACTCACCCATGTAAATATTAAGCTGTGAAGTCCTCAGATTCTCTGACTTATGATAATGCTTTTGGAACTGTTTACTATGCAGTTCTAAGCTCTGATCCCAGAACTCTGCAATGAATTCCATTATTTCTAAGCTATATTTATGTATTTATCTCAGTTCTAGCAAAGAGTATTTGCTACAGCTTTTTCAAATATTTCAGGAATTCTAGAAAAAATATCTTTATTGATTTTACTTTCCTTTAATGATTATTCACAGAAAACATGACACTGAAACACAAGGAGCTTAAACTAACCTACTTCAGCAGGAATTCATTTCCCAGCCATAGAAAAGATGTTTTATCCATAAACCCCATAAGAGATAAGATTGAAGTTAAAACAGTTGTTTTATTTTTTTATTTGTATTCAAATCATATTTGTTTAAATTACGTCACTGTAGTGCATGATCTTTTCACTTTCAATAAGCCTCTGTATATTCACATGTCCTCACAAGAATCTTTCTTTAAAATCTGCCTCTAAATATATATATATATGTATTGAAGTCTGTGTGTACTTATACATGGTTATACATATTGTTAAATTCATTTATGTTTCTGTGTTTATACATTCATTTGTAAACAAATATATAAATATTTTTACAGCTTGTTGAAAGCTGGCAACATTCCTTTGGTAAAGGAATGCTTAAGATACCAATTTTCCTCAGACCCAGTTTCTTGAAATCTACTTTCAAAACTGGAAAGCCTGTCAAATCACCTTTAAAAATATGCTTTTCAACAAATGAAATTTTCTTTGGCCTAAGACAGGACTTAACCTTCCCCTTGTTGTACTCCATGAGGATATTCTCAGGCCATTTCTCAGGCCTGTTGAGGTCCGTCTGGATGACAGCATGGCCCTCTAGCATATCAACCATTCCTCTGAGTATTGTTTCCTCAGCAAACTTGCTAAGGTACACTAAGGCCCCATCATCCTTATCATTAATGAAGATGTTAAGCAGCGTCAGACCCACTACTGATCCTGGGCAAACCATTAGTCATTGGTCTCCAACTAAACTTTGTACCACTGCCCACTGCCTGCTGGACCCAATCATTCAGTCTGTTTTAAATCTACCTCAGTGGCTTCTCATTCAGCAGTCTCTCTATTAAGAACTTATGTGGAATAGTGTCAAAGATTTTACTAATGTCACGGAAGACAATATCCATTTCTTTCCCCTCCTCTACCAAGTCTTAATCAAAATGACTCTATCAACAGACTTCTTCAGTGCCCACAATCTAGATACTTTGCCATTTTTTACTCATTTGTCAAAATAAAAATAGATTTTTTTAATTTAAAAATAGTAATTTCAAAATCCAGTAGTTAAGCTTTTATATCTCATATACTTCCCTGATCCCATGTGTATAAAGAGGAAAATGTCAAGAATAATCTCTTTTTCCCCTACTTCTCTATAGGTTGTTTGTATTGATTTGCTGGGTTTAGTTGTTTTGCTGTTTCTTTGTATTGTTTTGTTTTGTTTTGTTTCTCTTGGGTTGGGGAAAGAGGCTGGAGGGTACTTGCCTTTTTGTGGCTATACGAAAGTTACATACATATGTACAAAGCTTAAGGAAATCTAAAGAGAAGCAATTACTCTTACATTACTTATACAAATACATACATGCATGACAGTAACTCTTCTTCACAGTTAGATGTTCAGATACTTCAGTTAGATGTCAGATATTTCACATGATCTTTATTCCATTGGTCAAGAGTTTCAGAGTCGCACTCGAATGTAATGCCTTGGGAGGTCAGGATCATGCAGGGAAAGACAATTTTTCTGCCAGTTAGTGCCAATCCTGTAGAGAGTCTTAATACTAGAGGAGAATCCTTGATTTGGTCTCTGAATTTCATGAGCAGATAATGGACCACTGGGGTGATATGCTCATCATGACCTCTGCCACTAAGCAGATGAGCTAACATGGCCTATAATACCTGGAGGTTTTTTAGGTTGCACTGGCACTGTGCCTGATTCAGGTCAGCAGCTTGAAGCTGGGTTTCTACATCTCAGTGTAAGCATCTTAGTGCATTATTTTATTTTTATTTTTTTAAGGAATCTTTTAAGTTTATACGTATTCAAAAGTTTTATATGACAAATGTGAAATTGAAGGCTTATATTAAAGCTCCTGGTTTAGATTAGCCAGAAAATCAAAATGAAAATATTTCAGTACATCCCAAATGTGTATCCTAATCTTCAAGTTGAAGTGGCAGTCACTGACTGGATCCAACAATTACATAAGCATCACATTGCCTGCCTTTCTATCATCTGTACAATAAATCACAGTCCAACACACTCCTAAAACAGTGAATGAAAAGTCAGGTTGTTGGAGGATGGCAATCCAAATAACCTATTTTCAGATATCAGCAAAAGCAAACACAAAGCAAAAGGATGTTTATGAATATTTCCCTTCAACACATTTTTTCCAGCAGGCACTTTCATCCATTTAGAGTATCAACAGTGGAAAAAAAGTTGTTAGCAGTAGAAATGGTATTAATCTGACCAGATATAATTTAATCCATCAGAATTCCTAATAATCACAGAAAAATAAAGTATTTTAAGGTGCAGTTCACTTAATCCCTAAATAGATTTATAAAACATAACAAATGAATTGCAGCCCATTACTCTGTGTTGACTATAGAGATATCCAGGCAAAAATTCTTATGTTGAAATAGGGCACAGGATATCCTGGACATATGGGAAATAATATCAAACAGAAATGTATGCCTCGGACCTCAATATGTCTCTAGATATGTTTGCTATTTGAAAAATTGATGCAATCTTTGTCTTTTTTCTCTTGCTCACGAAGAAAAGAAGGGAAGCTAAAAGGTCAGGATTGAATAAGGCATTTTGGGATGTAAACTTGATCTTCCTGACTGTCTTAAGAAAAAAATTGCTCAGTTTGAAAAGTTTAACCAAAATCAGGAGTAAAATAGTTTTTAATTTATTAATGTCACATAATTAATCAGCAGTCAGTGAGCTATACATTTGGGATCAGCATCAGTAATGCAACTGACAAAACACAATTCTAGATGCTTTCAAAATGTTAATAAGCATGTACACATTTCTAAGTACCCTTTTTTAACCAAAATCCTCTAAAATTTAATCCTCTTCCAGAAGTTCCCCTGATCCCAGTATGGAGGTCACTAGTACCCCTCTCCAACAGTGCAGATTCACCACTTGCTCACCCCCTCTGAAGAATATTAGCCCTCTGGCTCTGTGTGAGGAAGCCTCCCACAAGGTCCTTGCACCAAGCAGAGGCGGGACCTGGGTGCTGCTCTAATGCTGACACTCAACTGCCAGGTGCAAGCTGCTCCTGTGAGACAACTGTGCTGCCTGGTTTGGGCTAAGGTTGTGGTGCTGCAGGGCCATCCAGCAGGCACAAGCCCAATACGATTGTTGCTGCTTCTTCCATGTCTTTCCCTTCCGCAATGAATTTTCATGGCAGTGGTTTTAGTCTGGAATTTTTTAATTTAAAATTTTAACATAACTCTTTTAAAATTTCCTTCTTCTTTGTTTCAGAAGTGTCTGAAAATTCATGGGTAGTGTTTAATTCAGCTGGTCACTGCCTTCCTTCCTAACATTGACAGTTGGGGGCAGTAGTCATCTTCCTCTTTAATGATAATTTTTTGAACAAATACCATCCAGTTTTGTCTATTCAACAGACACACACACTGTGTGCACTCATATTCTTAACAGGTGGTGTTATCCAGGCTATTGGCCAAGGTTGGGTGTGCACCCCCACGCTGATTTCATGCACTAATCATCACGGTCATGTTTTTTACAAAAAAACCAGCATCTGCTGTATGTTTGAAGATGAATAGATTTTGACAAAAACTTGGTCCATGGGCACCAGAATGTCTTTAATGTGGTTATTGGATGAGGCCCAGTAAGAATGAACATTCAAATATCATCAATTTCTGTATTTTAGGGAACTGGGTAGGTATGTTCTTCAGTTTGGTTTCTGGCCACATGGAGATCTCTAAGAACACTCAGTTTTCCTCTTGATTTTAGGTATCTCCAGGGTTTGTGACATTTGAGGCAGGATTTAATTTTTAATCACAATATTTTAATTAGGAAGTTAGGCCTATACTGAGACATATATTTACGACCCTAATTCCCAATGAAATCTTCCCTACCTGCCTTTATTTATTTGGATTTAAAATTAGCAGATATCTATTTATAGTGGTGAACTCTGACTCTCTTCCTCTAAAGGACAACTTCAATAGGCAGGAGAAGAAACCTCTGAGTGAGTGTCATTTGGGATGGATACCTTTACCAATCTGACAGATTGCTTCACCCACATAACAATTAGCTGTCCCAGTCAGCAGACATGCTCAGCTCTTACAGATCAACTTTCTCTAACTGCAAATTGAACCTCAACCAACACCACTTGTGGTTACAGTGAGTACATGCATTTTAGAAGTGAAAATAACAACACATAAAAATGAAAAATTATATTATCTGGAAAGTCTCTCTAGAATGAAAGAAATATTAAAATATAACTCTTTCAAGAGGTAAATAGCTAATTTTAATAAGATCTACTGTAATAATTAAAAGTGCTAATAATTTTGAGCACACATATTTAAGAAGTCATTCTAGAACAAAGGAGGAGACGAATTTAAAGAAGAAGCAGCAGCTGCATCTAGGCTGGGCAAGAGGGTAGGTGGCACAGCATATCTAGGAAAGCTGGCCTTTTCATCTTATAAATTCAGTCACCTACCCAAACATGCTGCATTCCCTTCATTGTTGAAAGATCAAATATGCAGGAAAATGGAATGCTGGTGTAACCTCAAGCCCTTACTCTAAAATACAGCTGTGATGTGGAGAGGACAGGTACCAAAACTGGAGAGCCAGAAATTTTTTCCAAAAACACCAGTTTAGAAGTGGACCTTCAAAATGAATTCTGTAGATGAATTACAATGAACTTTCCTTCTGGAGGAAGGAAGACCTTAGGTGACTCCCATGGGTGTCTGTGGTCTAAACACTGCAGTACACAAAACTTCTGAATAAGACTAGCAGATACAACCCAGGATGTGTGCAAGATCCAGAGCAGTGGCTGGAGAACAAGCCAGATAAGTGTCTAATTCATTTCATTATTTGGGGAATGGTTCTTCCAATTCCTCAATATTCCAAAATTGTTTGTAGAAAATCTCTAAACTAAAATTTATATGTGCTCCAGTAACTGAAAAATTGACAAAGCATCACAGTGATAAAGAGATTTTTTACACAATTGCTGTTCTGTTTCCTTCAGGAATTAAGAAAATAGCTTAGAAATAGTATTTGCAAGTATCTGAAATTCAAGCAGATACTGGCAATTACAGGGAGAACTCATGGGGCTGTACTACCATTCCTAATTATTACCATTAGATCTCCTTCAGCTTGATTTCATAGCCAACTAATGACCCTCGCAGAGTCCAAAAGTCCTATTTAAGAATTTCTGTTGTTTAACTTTCTTATATCTTTTATACTGCATATAAGCTACAGTATCTTAACCTATGCCTACCTGAAATTTATATAGCCATTAATAAGCTTGAACAAACTGATCAAAAAAATGTTCTGATTGCAAATCGACAGCCAGTTGCGTAAGGGAGGACATTGGCATGACAAAAAGCATTATCCCACCTCACAGAATCTGCTTCTTGTCAGCCTCTTCCTTTACCTGGCTCAAAACCCAGCTTGTTGCTAAACAGAGGTTGATTTGTCGTGGTCACCCTCTAGTGCTCACACCTCCTGCACCTAGTCTGTTACCTTGTACATAGTCGGCAAAGCACCTGCTGCTTTTGCAAATGACTGATTGTTTGAGTCATTAATCATTAACATTTCAGTCCCTCACAACAACTCAAGTTAGTCATGATTTGAATTGTTAGATTGATGCCACACAGGTCAGTGTCTAGGAGGAAGATGGAATAAGGTAGCTTCACAGATTGTTACTGAGCTTAATACTTTTGCAACAGGACCAGAATCTTTCTTTTCCTTACATTAGGTCTTTCTTCACTGCAATCTCTCTCTGAGTCCCAAGAGATAAAAACTCATCTACTCTCTCTAACTAATCAGACTCAATGCAATCAGGCCCTGCTCCCCATAAATAGTATCTTAGAAAGCATTCTTCCAATATGAAGTGATTTCCTATGTGCAATCCTATGTTCTACTAGTCTTGAGAGTGCTGAAATCAAATTGGTTAATGTGTTTTGGTTAATTTTCTAAAATATAAGGTCAATATCTTACCGTGATATATAGGTTTTAACAGCAAATGTTCTCCTGGGATGATAAAACTTCAGTCCTCTACAGCTTCTGGGACATGTACCTTTTTTGCAGTATTTACATGAGTATATGTGAGCTTGTGTAAGGCTATATATAACACCCAAAATAGATTTTTTTCTTCTGGAGCACAATTAATACATCTCAGTATTACACAAGAGTCAGAAAACCTGAAGGGGGAAGACACCAAGAAAACAACTTAATTACATATCAAAACTAATTAAGACACACCTTTCAGGATTTTCAGTGTTTTTTTATAAGAAATTTGGTGCAATGGACTTATTCCACTGTGGCAACTGTCTGTAATGCTACATGTGTTTCCCAGCTGAAAAGTAAGGAACAAGTAGCTCAGGGAGTGATAAAATCATCTTACACGAGAGATTACTTTTAGCTGATTATCCTGCAGACTCATTTGCTTATACTCTGGAAATGATCTGTTGAGGTGTTTTTTTCTTCTCTTTTTTTTTTTTTTTAAATTTACTGCTGCAAATAAGATTTACATTTGGGAAAAGTTTTACTTGTCTCATTTTTTGAAATTGTTCAGGACCATGAATTGAAATTGTTCTTTATAGCTGATTCCTTCAAAGCATTTCTTTCTCACCTCAAAGAATCCTACACAGTGATGAGGCATAGGTGAGTCTGAATAAATGCCCTTTTCAAACATAGATTTCTTTATGTAGGAAAAGACCCTTAAGATCATTGAGTTCAACTCTTAACCTAACACTGCCAAGTCCACCACTAAACCATGTCGCTAAGCACCACATCCTCACGAATTTTAAATATTTCCAGGGATAGTGACTCAAATGCTTCCAGAGGCAGCCTGTTCCAGTTCCTGACAACCCTTATAGGGAAGAAATTGTTCCTAATATGCAATCTAGACTTCCTCTTGCTCAACTTGAGGCCATTTCCTCTTGTCCTATTGCTTAGGAGAAGAGATGGACCCCCCCACCTCACTGCAATCTCCTTTCAGGTAGTTGTAGAGAACGACAAGGTCCCCCTGAGCCTCCTTTTTTCCAGGTTAAACAACCCCAGCTCCCTCTGCGGCTCCTGATAAAACTTGTGCTCCAGACACTTCATCACCTTCTTTGGACTTGTTCCAGCACCTCAATGACTTTCCTGTAATGAGGGGCCCAAAACTGAACTCAGTATTTGAGGTATGGTCTGACCAGTATTGATGAGATGCTTCATGTTGTGCAACACTAAAAACTCAGTTCAGAGCAAACTGAAGATTACAAATGGTTGAAGTAAGCAGAAAGGCAAGAAGGCAGGAAACTTTTATTGTCTTATTTCCCAGCACTGTATAAATCCTTACGACAAGGGAAAGAGATATTCTAATTTGATGAAGAATGTGTAAAAATCCATGTAGAATGAAGCACAGATTCAGTCCTTTTTTCCTGTATTTCCTTCACACGTATATTCATCCTAAAATCATCTCTGATGCCATTATTTGCCCTTGTGCATTATAACACATAGGTCCAAATCCGTGGTTCTTAATTGAGTGTAACTACTATTGAAAACAACAGGATTTCATTTGATTAAGGACTGTAAAATATTTTCCCATGTGTGCTCTTCTTTGTTCATGGTTAGTCAGACAGTAAGCTATGCAAAAGCTCTTTTTAATTACATTTTCAGATGGTGACGTAATTGGTTGGAACAATCAATACCTTGCTTGATTCCTGAAGGTGAGACTTCCCAAATGACACCACTGACATGCTTATTCTGAAATATAAAACCTTTAGAATACTTTTCAGCAGATAATTAATATTTATTTTGACTTGCATCAAATAAATAGAAAATAAGATAAAATTTTAAACATTATGGCTCCTTTCAGTTTGTCAGAATTCTCAAAATGTTGGAAATAGTAACTGTTGCTTTACTTTCAGTATAGTTGAACCAAATGGATATTCTCCTTAAGAAAACTAGATACTGACACCACAGAAAAATTGTATCTACTTCCTTGTAAAGTACAGGTATGTGTTCAACAAGCAAACAGAGAATTCTCATGAAGGGAAATTATTTTTTTTGTGGTGATCTGTTCACTAGGGAAAGAGAGTGGGACAATTTGAAGGAAGTGGCTGAGGACCAGAAATCTAATCTACACAATGTATTACAGCCCCACTGAGAAAACAGGTTTGAGAAAAAAGCTTTTTTCTTAATTTTTTTTAATTATGACCAAAAAAATCTCACAACACTTGGTTTCATCATTAATTTCTTTTCCTAACAGAAACAACCTCAACATCCTAAATTTAACTAAACATTTACGTCAGAAGAGCCAATAACATATAAAACTTTAACAGGTTTGAAAGAAAGTAAGTTAAGAGAAAGGAGTGAAAGCACCAGTGTTATTCATCCATACTTTTGTTCACAATATACTATGCCATTTTAAAAATTATCCACTAATTTAATCCAGGTCATACTGGGGGATAATATCTTTTATTATAAGCCGTTTGCTATACTCAGACTGAAGTCTGGTATCAAGTAAGTCAGCTGATCTAAACCACTGTGATTATAAGGTACAGCCAGAAGCAGAGGTGCAGGGAGAGATTTGGGCTCATTTTAACAAATATTCCTCTCACATTTCTTACAAACAAAATTCCTACTGAGATGAAACTGAAAGCAGTTATCAGAAGAGACCACGTCTCTACCATCAGACTAGGTACTGTATTGGACAAATTCAGTGCACAAAGAGGGGTACTAACACTTTTATATATCTCGAGCTTCAGGCTATCAAGGCTTTTCAAAGTGAGCCTATTTGTTGAAAGGGAAAAATGCTTAACATTCTAATAAACAGGAGTTGAAATCATTTATGGGTAGCAATCAATTTTCTGATGTGTAAATTATTTACTATACTTAATGACTTGTGAATTGTGTTAACAATAACCCTATGTTCCAGTAGAATGTCTTTTGTAATGCATGTTTGTAGTAGACATAGAGTAATAAATAAGCTTCCAAAACTATATTTCAGCCTCTCTCCTATGTGGCTACTTTAAAAAAGCCTTACACGAATAGGAAGATATGGCAAATTATAAAATTGCCTTTGAAAATGGTGTATCCATTGTTGGTGCCACTTATTCCTCAGCATACTGCAGGACTTATGGAGCATTGCAGTTTGAAAGAATAAATATAGGAATGAATAAAAAAATCTTCCCATGCTTCCTTATCCTTAACAATAGTCGATAAGTCCTGGCAAACCATATGCAAGCTGAAATCTTGACATTGTTGTGTTTGGTGAAGTACCATTCTCTGACCTCAACAGTTACCTTTTTTTCCCCCTTTAAATTAAAAGGTCATTAATAATTGTTTTTCTAGTATATTTAGCAGAGACTGCTGCTACTGCTGCAGGGTGTTTCACGAAAGTTTTTCCTCTAGATTGTGTCCCTGTTTCTAACTCTGATGTTAATATCCAAGACAGTGAAAAGTGTCACTGAACTTTATCTGATGCTAAAGATAATTAAGAAGGGTAGGATCAGATCCATGGTACTTATGATACTTTTTGCTAGTTTCTGACCTCCGTTCTGAGACTGACATGTAAAACTGCATGCTTCAGTTTAATTAATTTTTGAAAGGAGGAGGTTTAAAATAGCTGTCTGTGAGCTATGAGTTATTTGATTTCACAGCCAAAAATTTGGATTTGCATGGGAAAATGAACTGCACGGGCATAAATTAAACTAAGACCTATCCAGAAAGTAATTGGAATCAGCTTCAATTACAGTAATTAGTAGGTTTAAAGAAGAAACACGGATCCCTTGAACAACTTTGCAGTTCACCCACCATCGTCTTCACAGGGAGCATGTGTACTAAAACGATGCTCAGAAAATGTTTGAACTTCACTGTTTCACAGTGACTGAACAGTTAATTTGTAAGAAATATATAGACAAGGTATAAATGTGCTCATGTGCACACAGATGAGTGCCATTCTTTGAGGAGAAAGTTCATCTTTAAAAAATAAAAAAAAGAAGTTACTACCAAAGAGTACATAAAACAGAGATGTCTGATCAGTAAATTGAGCTTGCTCTGCCAGAGTTCAGGAAAAGAGCAGGACTGAAAATTTACAGATAAGCAACTCTCAATACCACTGGGCTAAATTAGGGCGTATTATCTTGGGCTCAGCACAGCACTGAGTGAAATTTCAACAGGAGGTCCCCTGGGGTCTTGATACAGTGAAACTTATGTCTGTTCATAACACACCAACCAGTACTATCACATGATAATCACCCACATGATGGGCAGAATGGTCTTCAGGATTCAGTAGAGTGCCTTAAAGCAATGTTAAATTCCATTATAGTTTATGCCACATCCTCCTCATTCTACAAATACAGAAGGTACTCTTTATGTTCAAGGTGAGGAAAAGCTTTCTGAGCTGAGGGAGAGTGGTACTGTATTAGCATCATATGCTGATCCTAAAGAACATTAAGTGGCCACTAAAAGGCTCATTTTATCTCACCTAACTTTAATCTCAAAAACTTAAGGCCTAGGCTAAAGTTATCTCATGTTGAGAAGAGCAACCTGCAGAGGACAACTCATTTGAGATATGTTGACATGCCGCATAGGGTGAGATGATTAACCAGAATAATGCCTCTAAATCCATTGCTTATAGATACAACCTGAATTAATGCCATTCCCTGGATCAATTTATCACAGGTCTGAGACACGAGCTCTAAAGTATTTGAGGGACTAGTTCAACCTTTAATCTTCCTCAAGAACAGGGGAAAGGTAAAAGCATCATCATACTTGTCAACTTTCCGTAGAAATACACATCTGTGTACCTGAAAATTACGCCCTGGGAGTTTAAATTTGGTATAGTGTTCTTTATACACACTGTGAAACCTCTCTGACTGTGATGTTAGGACTTCTCAACAAAAACTCTGAGCAAGGTTTTTTTGCTTTGTAATTTTTATTGACTTCAGAATCCTGAAAGATAAAAAGCTGTTGGTCTTAGCTTTCCAGGTGAGAAAACACTTATTCTCTGAATACACTTTTTAAAAAAAATGAATATGTTGTAGAAAATTATGGTCAGGAATTTACTTCCATATTGAATGACACAGTAGATAAACTCCTTAGCAAGCAGGAAAAAGAAGGTTGAAATATCTTTCTGTCTCTATATATAGGCTGAAATATATATCAATATAACCTAATTGCATTTGTTACTGTCATTCTCAAAATTTAGGGTGTGATTCTAATTGAAATTGTTCTTGTATATAAGACATAAAACATCAGTGAGTTCTGTTATCCTGATATAATACCAATAAGTGACAAAAAAATGAGTGTCTAAGTACATCCGCTGTAAATTATGTGACAATATATAAGTAGATCTGTGTTTACATGGCAGACAAGCTTTAAAACTCTTTCACAACCTTCCTGTCTTGTCCTGTACCCCATTAACCAATATCCTACAGAATTTTTAGAAATGTAGAAACAACATGAAAAAGCTGCTATGAAACAGCTTTCATGCCAGCTCTAATAGTAGTTATTTTTATTTTATTTTAAAGACTTGTCTACATGACAGATATTGAGAAACTCATATTATGAGTATAGAAATAATATGTAGCAACAGTAGTTGATACAATCCCACTATAGATTCTACCTGCAGAGTAGTGTTTCTGCATCCCTGCATCCCTGCATCTTTGGTCTCTGAGAAATCCTAGAATAGTACCACTAGTAAATCAGAACTCAAATCAGTCCAGCAGTTTAATTACCTAGGTAGCCTCATCTCCTTGGACGGTAAGACTGACGGAGAGGTAGACAACAGGTTAGCAAAGGCATAAAGTGCCTTTGGAAAGCTTCATAAAAGAGTTTGGCGAAATAAACACTTGAAGAAAAGTACAAAGATCAGTGTTTGCAGAACCATAGTGCTGTTTACTCTCTTATATGGATCTGAATCATGGATCATCTACCGCCACCACCTGCGTCTCCTAGAACACTTCCATCAATGCTGTCTCCGTACAATCCTAAACATCCACTGGTCAGATTATGTGACCAATACATCTGTTCTAGAACAAGCAGCAGTTACAAGTATTGAGGCCATGTTGCTGAGAACACAGCTGCGTTGGGCAGGGCACGTCTCAAGGATGAAGGACCACTGCCTCCCTAAGATCTTGCTTTATGGTGAATTTACCACTGGCTGCCACATGAGAGGAGCCCCAAAGAGAAGACACAAGGAGTCCCTGAAACAACATCTCAGCCTTGGCCATATTGATCAACAGAACTGGTCTACTCTGGCCTCCAGTCGGGAGGTCTGGAGACACACCATCTATAACGCTGCTGATGCCTTTGAGAAAGCACGCAGGATCACTCTCGAGGAGAAAAGACAATACAGAAAGAATCGTGCCTTGCAGAATTTACCACCTAAGGAGTCTTTCTGCTGTGCCTTTTGCAACTGGATGTGCCTATCTCGTATTGGCCTCTTTAACCACCAACGTGCTTGTAACAAATGTGGATAGAGCCTTCCCCAAATCTTCGTTCACGAAGCCCAGCCATGATGACCACTAGTAACAAAGTAGAATTCCCCAATTTTTCTCCACAGTGGTCGTACTTTCCTAATTGCCAAACATTTAAATCTTCTAGTAGATTTGATACCTACTGGACTGGATGAATGTCTAGCAAGAAGTTATCCATTATTTATCATAAATCTCTATTTTAAAGTCAGTTGAACAAACATTGCTTAGTGGTAAACACAGTTTATTTTTTTTTTTTTCTTGTAAAAAGGGCTAGGAAGCATAAGGTAGCCACTGATTGAACTAATGTTAGTCTCACTGTTGACTGATGCCTCTCACACAGCAGAATGAACAAATAAGGCAGCTGCTTTGAAATTATACTGATGCACCTTTGATTTTAGCAGAATCTAAGGAAGTAAATGTGACAGACCCAGGTGAACCTTTATGAAGAACAGAGGCCCAAGTTGCCCTTTAGCCAAGTTTTTATCATCAGTGTTCTCATGAATGTTCTCCTTTTTCAGGCTTTCACAGAAATGAAGCTGCTGCTGCTGCTGCAAGTTTTAGCTTGTTCTGTGAACAATATTTCTGCTAACCAAGAAACAAGCAGGCATAGGCCTACCAGCAGAGAATTTGATGTTTCTCTTTTGTCTGTTTGCCTGCTTATCTGTAATAATTATTTCCATATCATGTTGTTCCAAGACATTTTATGAATCATAAATAATTTCAATTAAATTAATTGGAAAACATTACCCCTGTATAGCAAGTATTCTTCTTTCTTGAACATAATAAAACAATCAAAAATAAATTAAGGAAATAAGGCCATAAGCACTTTTCTAGATTTAGTTTTCAGTATAAGTTAGATTTGCTTAAGTCTGGTGATAATTATGTATGGCATGACATTCTAGCATCCAGCATTATAGCACCTCTGGAACTCATCCTTTTACAAGTCAAACAATATGAAAAAATCAAACTGTGTTTTCAACTACTTCTTAAACAATATCTGACAAGACTATCAAAATTTTCTTCTGGGTGCTTTTTGACAGTTCACGCTGAGGAAAAATGTAAACAACTCTCTCATATTCATGAAATACAACTGTAGAACACAGTTGTGGAAGAAGGTTAGAACATATACTCCAGTTGCCTAGCAGGTTATCTGTTAATACAAGTACTAATAGACTCGTTAAATAAAACTTACTAGGATACCTCCTTCTCAATCCCCATGTTAGGGCACCGCAGTGCCTTATTTCATTGTAAGAGCTTTATATTTCCTGACTGAATTTATTCATTTCTAATTTATACCCATTTGTTTCTGGTGCAATAGTATCTTTACTTATCTGCTTCTTGTGGCTACATGACACTTTACTCCGCTTCCATTCTGTATGCAGTTATGTCAGTTTTCATATTTCTGGAGAAATTTTCTTACTTATGACTAAATATCTGTTCCTCTATCATTTTAATGCTTATTCTCCATGGCTATTTAGTTTGGTTATCTTGCATATGGATGAACAGCACAGTGCCAGGAATTTTATATAAGGTCTTATCAGGGTGCTGAACAACACTTTTCACCTTTCTTATTCTTGACTAAAAGCACCTCTCCTGATTGTACTTTCTTTTTCATAATGAGAAACAATAATGTTGCAGCCAGTTAATACATATCATCTCTTGTCTCCACTACTCTTAATAACAAAGAAGATTTCAACTTTTGCAGAAATGCTTATTAGTTGTCACTATCCATGATTGTGGGGTGAAGTCACAGCCCCACAACTGCAGTTTGAGGGGTTTGGAATGTTACAAAGTGTTGGACCATTTTCCATGGGAGCAGTGGAGCTAATTAGATAGTTCCCATGGACACAGCCTTGAGTTGTGTGGCTGAAGTGCAGGTGCGGCATTCCTCAGTGTTTTTGTGGGAATACATTTGTGTTGTGTGTGTGGGAAAGTAGAAGTGGGAGAACTGAATAAAAAGCTGCCTGCTGCGCTGAGCAGGCAGACATCTCTTTGTCTCACCGTCTTAGTGTGTCTTGTGTCTTTCTTCCCCCCTTCGGACCGAGGCCTTTCGACAGATACCCAGTGACACATGATTAAACTTCATCTTCTTTTATCTTCACACATAGCACTCATGTAACTTTAAGGTTAAGCCAATGGAATGACTGAGAAGTTTTGAATGAGTTAAACATCAACAAAATAAATGCATACCATTTAGTCAAACAAATATTGAAAATTCTGGATGTGGAGACATCAAAAGTGTATATTTGGATATCATGCTATTAAAAAGCAAACTAAAACAAAAAACAAAATATTAATCATTTTAAGGCCTTTGTCCAAATTTAACTCTGACAACATGACAGAGCTCTCAAAGGCGTACATTTTTTACGATAGCCCTGTATAATATAGTGTATAAGCCACAGACAGGATTTGTAAATTTTTTGCACAGCAGAGGAGAAGCTTATTCTGTTACCATTCCTGCAAGCAGAAGGCAAAGTTTCATACATAGTGTTTCTTCATAACTGTAATTCAGTCACAGAATCTGATGCTTGAGATGGGAGGGCACATTGTGATGTGCCGTAAAGTGAAACAGAGTCATGGGAAATTAGGCTTCCTTAGCTCTGCTTTTCATGTAACTACCTCATTTCAAAACTGAATATTTTTAATTCTTGAAATGACAGTGATTTGACTTTATATTAGAAGGGTGTGTGTATTTCAACCTATTTAGGTTGAAACGTATTTGGATGAAATGGAAGGGAAAAGACAGACATCTACAGCTAGTATAACATCCTTCTATTGTCTTATGTAAGTTGTGCATGTAATTTTATTACAAAACCAACAATAAGGGACACATCCCCTTGGTAGCAGAATACAGTCTGAATATTGTGTTAAAGTGATTGGATTTTCAGATGTATACTGTCTTATTTTCTAGCAAAAGTGAAAAGGACCCAATAGTCTTGAATGTTACATTTATATTTGTTATTATACTTATATGAATAAAATGAAATACAGACACATCTATTTGCAAAGATGATCATCCACAAACCTACTGCATTTAACATTTTCATCTCTCTACCTGTTGAACAAGAAAACATTACATATATAAAATATAAGAATCTCCATGACATATTCATTACAAAAATTTGGGATCCCATAGGGGAGAGGTGAATGTAAGAATACCCACTACTAAATATTTGTTCTAAAAGTGCAAATTAACTGCTTCAGGCAGAAAAGTCATGAATTGTTAAGAGGAAAATCAACCATAAAAGAAGACAGTGATGAAGATAGAACCATTCAGTAATCCAAGGGAAATTAAAATTTCCTGACTAACATTCATGAGTTCATACCAGTATATGTGTGTATGATGACATATATATCTATATAATTTATATAATATTAGCAATTTCCAGAAAGCATTCTCTCTTCAAGAAGAATGTCATTAAAATGTTAATGACATGTTAATGTCATGTTAGTCACAGAGTGTGGAGGTGTTCTCTCTGTTCTTTTCTGCTTGAGCGATAGCCACCAGTGGTGGTTGTGATGTCTGTGTCCGGCTTAAGTTGTACTCTGGGGAGACAGATAACAAAACAACGGGTAAGGGCCATAAATCTTGTTCAACAGCTGAGGGCTAGTTGAGCAGATGCCGACTCAAAATACAACCGGTTAGAAAATGAGTCAATCATCTTACTCCATAAAGGGTGGATAGTCCAGAACCTGTTGAGCAATCCCCCATAGCAGTGAGCTGCACACCAGGATGTCCCCTTCAGTAGGGATGTACCTCAAGGTTACTCCTCAAGGCTGAGAGACTTCTTATTTCACCAAAGGCCTAGTAAGTGAATTGGAATAGCCATGTTGAAACTTTAAAATCTTAGCTAAGTGATATAAAGGATTGATTTTGCACATATAGTCCTTTAGATATAAACCATTGACCAAGTCTGGGACTATGTACGGATACAACTGCACATAAACTCCCTTCAGAAAGGAACTTAGAACATAAGGAGGTCTTTTCTGAACCTCCTGACTCCCTGACATTTTTATCTGATCCTGTCCTCTATGCAATAAGCAATGAAGACCAACCCTGCAGTTGAATGTTGTTAAACCATTGTCATATTTACTTGCAAACTTAGTCAAATCATAGTTCTGTATCAATAAACATACTGCTACTTTTGTCTTACAAGTGAAGTGCACCACTCCATCTGTGACAGTCTTGGCTTTGCTCATGGAAGTGGTGTAAGTTACTCTAATGTTACAACTCACAGCTTCCTGAGTTTTAAAACCAATAGGACCTATCAAGCAAAGCCTTTTGACTGTGGGTATGAGGACTACTACACCTCATTACTCTGATTTTCAACTCAGCAAGAAGGATATTAATAAGTCTACTGAAATGAGTGAAGACATAGCCTTCACATACACACAAAGTGTGTCCAGACAAGGTCACTTATTCAGCACCACTGTTTCTGTGCCATCTCCTTTCAATGTTACCTGTCAACTATATTCACAACCAGTTGTGATTACACATCAACAACATCATGCATTCAGGGCCAGGCAGTAAGTATATGCATTAAAGTAAAACACCTAATGTTGCTGACACTGCCTCCTCTTCCTCCTCACAACTTCTCTTTGTAGCCACAGCAACTTTATGCTGCTCCATTAAAAGAGTAAGGGTGGCAAAAGAATGTAATAATAATGTTATTCGATATCATTGTCAGGGCAGGGGAAAGAGACTCTCTCTCTGGCTTCTGAGGAGGGTGTTCCTTCTGGGAAGAGAAAGTGTGGAGGGTGATATGGTCAGTATTGTTGCAAATTTCCATGTAAATAATTTCTTTGTCTTATGCCTTTTGTTATTAATATTGTTGCTATTAATTTTCTTATCTCATTGCTATTTCCAGTAAATTGTTCTTATCTCAACCCATGTTCTTTGCATTTTGTGCTTTCAATTTAAGGAGGAGGAGAAGAGAGTGGCAAAGTGGTTTTAGTGGGAATACGAAATGGGAGAATATAATTTCTAAAGCACGACATTTGTCTGTTTTATATTTACCAGATGCTTCTAACCCCTCCCATACACCTAAGAAAACAAAGGGTTTAAAACAAGGGAAGTACTTGAATCAGAAATTTCTGTTCTACTGTTCTTGCGTCTTTCCAATTAAACCTGTGTTTCTGCAAGGAGCCTGAAGACAGAAAGAGGGCAGTCATACATATAGACAAGTGAGACTGTAGGAAAATAAGGCAACAGTTCAGGAGCATCCTTCATCATCTACTTGTTCAGACATGTTAGTGGCCCATAATATGCTATTTAACACAGCAAGGATCAGTCAGAACCATGTTGTTCACTGTAAGATTGAGGGTCAGTGGCAGAGAAGGTTATACAGTTGTGTGTTTATCAGTGACACCACGAGGCAAAGGTCCATAGGAACAGGCTCTGAACTTTCATTTGCAAGAGGTTCCTAAGGCCATTAACCAGAATTATGATTTCCAGGCATTGCCTACAGTTCAGGCATTCTCACATTGCCAGATCAAATTACATGCTGCAGATTTTCCTGTCTTTTTTCTGAAAGTCAGCAAAGTGACTACTCTCAGGTACAGTTATTTAACACAATGTGCATATATGTAGCAAGTCTAATAAAGTTTATGGTAACTACAATCTTGAATTTACTCTCTGGAACATACTATGTGTGCTCAGTTTGCTTGGACAGGTTTGGAAAGCCTGGCAATCAGGACTGCCAGGTCCTGCAAGATCTTTCACACAATACTTATAGGTATATAGGTACTTTTTCAATGCATATATGAGCTTACGAAGAACTACTCTACCCACTTAGTATTATTTTCTTATCTCCTACTGCATGAACCTTCCCATCCCAATGTCAGGCTGAAGAGTGGAGAAATGGGAAGATAAAGATCATCCTGTCTCTCCTGGTTGGAAGGAGTCTATCTCTTGAAAAGCAGCTTTTGAAATTTAAGTCTGCTACACTTGTCTAATTTGGGGGTTTGTGTGGGTGTTGTGGGTTTTTTCCCTTTCCCTGTTCCCCCTCCCCCCATCAACAAAGCCTGTTTTCTGTTGTGTTTTCTTATCCCTAATGTTAATCCAGAGTGCTGGAATCAGGCTTTCACCTTGTTTAGTTTTTGAGAGAAATATTTCCTCTTGCATTTGCTATAGATGTTAACCCCATTTCTCTTTACAACCCTTCTGGGGCACATTTCAGTTTTGTTTTGCTCTCTTAACCAGCAGATGTTTTATACTTTCTTTTGCCTTTCAGTAATGTCACCATCACCATCAACTTCTAAATGTGTAAGTCCACCAGGGATGCAGTTCAGACTGACAGCACCACAGATTAGTCCTGAGCCCAATCCTGCTGCTTTTACGCAGCTAAATCCTGATTTCAGAGGCATGACTGCCTGGGATTTCTGAGGGTTTCAGTGGATGATAGAATCTGCCTATCTAGCTAAATTTGATGCTTGCCTACACAAGTAAGGGAAACAAGAGACTGTGTTTTAAAAGCACAGCAATTGCACATTTTTTGGGTATGTGGATTTGTTTGGGTTTTTTTCTGCAAAAACTCTTTTTGCCCTTGTGTGTAGACTGGCAGCATAACATAATTTATTAAATATTGATCTCAACAAGATAAAAATCTTCTGTGATTAAGATATTGTGGAAACTTGAGCTTCTTTTTATGTTTAAAATGTAAAGTGGAGATAAAGATTTGTGATCAAATTTAAAGTGTTTCTAATAGGGATTAAATTTAAATTCCATTAAGCAATATTTGTATACATCCTAAGCAGCAAATGTTTGTTGCAAATATATTAATTGAGTTTTAATTATAAGATAGATGTTTACATGATATGACTGCTAAGCTTTCTTGAAACTGTTTGTAGTAATAAACTTACATTCCGAGACATATTTATGAATGTTTTAACTGAGTAACTCAGTTATAAGATGAAGCAACATGTAATAATAAAAACAACGTAAACCCCACAGTTAGATACAAATTAAGCAGTCAGGCATTTAATATAACCTTTATTGTTATAAATAATTTTTCACTTGAATCCATCTTCTGATATGTAATCAAATCAATGTATATTAACTGCAGCGGTTATAGTGCATACATCATCCAGAGCTGAGTAATTATTTGCATTGGACAGTTAAAGAATACTTACTCGTAAAAAGAGTTTCAGATTCTCTGGCTATATGATAAAACATGTATAGTCATACATTAAAACACTCCATAATCATTAGCCTTCTGTAGGTAGCTGTTTAACCATGACATGGGATACTCTTTTTATTAAATCTTCATTTCCTGGTCTTTTTTTTGTTTCCTGATCAAACTGTTTTGCATATATAAATGGTCCTGTTTCCCCTCTCTCCTTGTGGATCTCTGATCTACTTCAAAACTGGAGAAGTCGAGGCAAAGATTTTCAAAGATTTGGTTGAAAGCAAAGGTGCTATTCTCTGTTTTTCAAATGAGGGTAGCAAGACAAAATCCTGGGATCGGGAGTTATGAATGACTTACAAGTATCACAAGAAGATATTGGATTACATCCCAGGAAAGTGCACAGCATATATGGGTAGTGATTCCTGGCGCAGTACTGACCCAGTGCCTTTCTTGTTCACTACAATATGAGAAAGTTACTGCTAAAACTATATACACCAAGTGAGACTGCTTAATTGAATTGCACTCAGATACACTAAAACATTAGCTTGCTTTTGTTTTAAAAGGATCTTTTGTTGTTTTTGAATAATAATAATAGAATAATACCTCACAGCACTGTTATGACATTTGATTAACATTTCTGAAGTGTTTAGAGACCCTTATTTGAAAGGCACTATAAACTACAAAGTGTTGTTATTATCCTTTCTCTGAATTCCCCCAAGTTCCAGGTGGTTCATAACATTTTAGGGAAAGGCTGTCAGAGTAACCCCATAGACTCCATTAAAGCAATATATTTCATCTGTTTACCGATAATTTCCATTATATGCTTTCAGATTTTCCTAGTTTCTAGTCTGTCCTTCAACTGAGTAATGTATGAGACAGAATGATATGTCTGATATGATGAAAATTGGGCTGTTCCCAAGGCTGGAACTTTTAATCTTGACAACCTGTTGATAAACTGCTTTTACAATAGTGTCTATAAAATGAAAAAAAAACAAGCAACAAAAATAAATGACAAGTGAAATATGTAGACCATGCCAGGTATCTCTCAGAGGTTTAGTATGTGCCAAATTATTTTACTGAGAAATACTCAGCTGTACAAGCAGATCTTAATTTCTTCCAGTTTGTGCACTTCACTTTTTCTGAGAAAAAAAGAAAAAAAAAAAAGCAGCTGCATTAGTTTTGCATTTCTGACGCAGAACTTGGATCAGGTATTTTGAAGTAAGCCCAAGGCCATACGAAACAAGGAGTGGGGTAGTACAAAATGACTGTGCTCTGTGAGCATGTATATCTAGATAAACCATAGTCTGATATGCAATATTTAATGGAATTTGAGTGTTACCTTTCTCTGAATATATTGGTTAACTAAATGGCTACTGGCAATTATTCTTCAAATACTGTAGAATTTTTGTTCTGGAAAAGCTTTCTTATATATTTAGTTGTTTTTCTAGCTTCTCAGTGCTTCAGGATGAAAACAGAGCAGGACTCTGACAGATATTTTAAAACAGAAACACAAACCAAATTTTTTTGATGTTCCTGTCACAGGGCTGGGTAGGGTACAACAGTAGGAGAGAAACATTCAGAAGCAGTTCTGCCACTGTCTACTGACCTGAATACAAACAAATCAGGAACCATGCCAGTATTCCTGTTTCTGTGCCCTTCCTCTCCTCCCCCAGCCTTCAGGAAAACAAAATATATACAACAAAAAGAAGAAAATCAAGAAAGTTACACAATTATAATGTATTTCCTCCTCCTGGTATGTTTCTTTGAGCTTTAGACTAGCAGACAGCAACACAGAAGCAGAGTCTTAGCACACAAAATGTCTCCATTAGTTAAAGCAAACTATATGATACGAGCAACACAGTGTGCCAGAAATCCTTACAGTCAAACAGTAAAAATATCCAGAGAGAAAAAAAACATAAGCATAAAGTAGTAGGAGCTTCACTATCTTGTTTAGTTTATCAAATATGGAGGGAGGTAGAAGAAAAATAGGAGAAAAATATGTTTAAGAATCACACTATAGATTATTCCAAAACTGGGGCAATTTTCAATTTAATTTTTCTGGGTTTTTTCTCCTTAAATTTCTCTATCAATTCTATTGCTTTCCATTTAGATAATGGAAATACTAAACTTTCATTAAGAAAACAGTACTTCTAGCACAGATGGTAATGAAGATAACCAGGAGAACATCAATTGAGTATAAACCAGTACAGTAATGACTTTTGTATATTGCCAACAGCTTGAAACAATAACTGCAAAAAGGCCCCTAGCCCAGTGTATGATCTGGTCCATTTGTCTCCATGCCTGGTTTACTTCTGCTGTGTCTAAGATGGATGACCTAAGGGCACCTCCAAACAAACAGGTCTGGATGGAAATGCCCAGTATGTTTTCAACCTGTTGCAAGCTGTGCCCAAGTCCCTCCCCTCTTGCCTTCTGCATGCCCTGCTCTCTACAGGGACCCAGTTGTAAAAGTTAGATGAGATCAGTGGTGTGCTCCTAGAAGAACCGTGATTTCGGTGATCCCGTGACAAGGCTGCAGACAATGCACCTGTAGGACTTCTCAGAGACAGACTCTTGTCCCCTAGTCTAATGTCCCTTGTTCTCAAGAGGATTTTGAATTTTGATATTGAATTTTAATAAGACAAGTTTTCACTATTAATAACAACTTTGCCCTACACAAGACAATATTTTTAGTATAATTTAGATTGTGGTTTTAAATGAACACACCTAGCTTATTTGCACAGGGAAAGGGGTTTAGCACGCGTTATACAGTAACAGACACAATGCTACAGGTATAATTATGCTGAAGTACACCTCTAAATAGTTGTTTTTGTAGGAAAAAAATATTCCTTTGTGTTGTGTGCATTATTTCACTAACTAAGGAAGCTCCAGGAGCAACCACGATCTCTGGGGCAGTCCCTCCTCCCCTCTACTTCAGATCTCCTTAAGCCCTGCAATGCTCAAGAAATGAATTACAGGGATAAGCGAAGAAAACTTAAACCAGGACAGCTGTTGCAGAAAGATTTTAAGGGGCAGAGAACAGAGTTCATCTCTCAACAGATTTTTTTGGGGGAGGTTGATCTTAGTTGTATTTTTTTCTTGCAGATTATATAGAGAATATCCTGTGTCTGAAGTAACTGGCTGTGTGGTACGTTCCCTGCAGCCCAGAGTGTTCGGACATGACCCCAAATCTCTAACATCTCTGTATTTATTATTTTCATCCCATTATCTTCCTACTAACATGATCTCCACTAGAAGTGAAAAATAGCAAATCAGGAAAGAAAAACACCAGACATAGAACAAAACAAAGTAAAACAAAAAACTTCCAAACACTCACAAGAAAACACAGTAGAGTTGATTTTGATGGTTCTGTGCTTGTCTCTGTCCTCTTTTTTCTTTTTTTAGCTACCTTGTCTGGATTGTAAATGCACCAGACCTTTTATTCTGCTTGCACAGATCCCAGAATGATGTGTTTTATTTGATTCCTAAGAACTTTGATAGTTAGGGTGATAAAATAGAAACATCTAAAACTCCTTCGCTGATAATCCTCTGATAAAGAACATTCCTCTGATTTGATAATCCCAACAGTTTAGCCTTTTCCCTATTTATTTTTATGCATAAAAATAAAAGTATTAAAATTTCAGCTCCACTTTTTTCAAATAGAACAGCAGAACACTTGTAACAGAAGGCCAAAACTTTCTCTCCAAAATCTGGATGTAACCCAGAAGCCAAAAGTTCTGGCTTCTCCTTAACAGTTTCATAATAGAGTAATGTGCTGTCAGTACAAATATCTAACTTCAGACACTCTAGGAATGGCATAAACTAAGCTTAACTTCACAAAAAGATGAAAACGTGGAAAACTGTGTTGATTTTAATGTTTGTGCATTAACTGCCACATATATGTTTACACATACATAAGCATATATACATATATATAAAGACCAAAAAAAGCACATGGGAGAAAGTGTTAAAGTTCAAATATACATACATTTATATAAGCATATGTGCATATATGCCATACATAAATGCACTGCACTGTTTTAAATTTAACTTTATAAACTTACTGGTTAAATTTGCCATAAAGCTGGCCTTTGTTTTGCAAAGGAAGGCACTACCCTTGTTGGAAAGGTTAATTATGTGTTTTGAGGTTCTCATACTGCGGGTAAGGAGTCTTTCTGCTGTGCCTTTTGCAATCAGATGTGTCTATCTCGTATTGACCTCTTTAGCCACCAGAACACTTGTAACAAACATGGGTAGAGCCCTCCCCAAATCTTCATTCGTGAAACCTGGCCATGATGACTACTGGTAAGATGCAGTGTTCAAGCTGCAGTAGCTGAGCTCCGAAAAATAACAACAACACAACGCCTTGCAGTAAAAGACTATTTTGACCACTAGCTATGTAGGAATGAATTGTGAACGTGATCTCATCTGTTCAATTTTAGAACAAAATAAGAAAATAAATATGCACATAAATATGGTAGTGTCTCATAAAGCAAATGAAATCTTGAAAGGATTGGAGTACACATTTTTTAATGTTTTTTCCTATGGTAACTCAATTCCCTCAACTAGCAGTGATCTCCTTGGTTAGCTACTTGGTGTAACTTTGCACAAAAAGAATGTTTGTCCTTAAGAAAGATAATAAAACTCCAATAGCAACTTATTTTTATATAGCTTACATTATAAGCCAAATATGATCTGACAGTGTCCCTGTAAAGCTTCTTTGAAGTACTGAAATGCAGATTATAGTTAGAATCTGTGGGTGTTTTTTTATGAAGTAGGTATTAGGATTTTCACTTTTCATCTTTGTTTTAGAATCACTCTCTTGACAAAGTCTGTGTGAACTCTCTTCAGATGCTTCAACATATTTGTCAGACCACTGCACAGCAATGCAGAGCATATTAATTCTTGGCACAAGTGTTTTGTCTCCAAGGAACATCAAGGCACCTTCTGTACTGTAATTAAATTGAACCTGCTCTTGGATCTGTTTATCCGAGCTTGTGCCATCTTCTGACTGACAACCCTGTGGTGATGTATTGGTGCAATGAATCATCTAAGTAGATGCTGTAATGATGTGTGATCAGTGCAAGATCAGTTTAACCCTGGCACCAAAGATGGAGTACAGGGCAGCACTGACCCCACCAGTATTTTAGTGCGGCTGTCACCAGGGCACAGAGCAGGGGTGAGGAGCTGTGTAATATAACCATTCAGAGTGTGGAAGTATGCATCTTTTTACATGAAAGACTGGAGTTTTATGAGCCACACAAGCAGGCTGAGCAGTTTAAATTTCTCCAGAACACCTTTATTGGTATGAGATTGGGAATAGATGTTAATGGAGGTAAGAGGAGAGGAACTATAAATCTTTGTCAGAGATTAATCAGTTTTGGGAAAGGGTAATATCCATCCCCTTCAAAAAAAAAAAATTCCATATTTTGGAAAATAAAAAAAGAAAGTTACAGATTTCCCTCTGATTTGGACATTTTTTATCTCACATCATCCCTTCTCTCTATTTGAATCCACCACTGGATTGCAAGGATCCAAGGATGTCTTTTTAATTCAAGAACACATGGTCCTTCATTTTTTTTGTTTGATACAGTGTGATTGTATTAATTGTCAATTCAACACAATATGTCTTAGAATTAAATTCAGCATTCAGGAAATCAGATCTATTTGAGAAGCAGCTTTTAAGCACTTAATTGTCTTTAGGTCTATGCTTAAGTCAATAAATGAGGCAAAGTTTAATGGCTTTCTTCAATCACGGCAAAGGTAGTCTGTGTCGACAGCTTACAGCTTTAAGTTTAGACACTAACATAATTTTAAGATTTAAATATCAATTTTAAATACAGTAGTATTTAAATTGGCTTTCAGAACTAATGCATCCTATAATATGAGAATTTTAAGACTTTAAATTATGCAACAAAAAAAATCAAATGTTTAAAAATGCTAAAGTAACATTCACATTAATAGATTATGTCCAGTCTCTAGACTAACGTTAAACAAAACAAAACAAAGCAGTAAACCAACCAGTAAACCAAGACACAACACTTCTGTTTTGGTGAACTGAAATTTATGATAACAGATTTGAAACTCATTACATTACATATTTTTCACCATCTCTCTCTGTCGTATGCATTGACTACACATTTTTTGGCAGCAGCTTTAGTTGCTTGAGTACAAACCAACTTGTATGTATGCAGAATAGGAAAAAGAATCTTTTTGACTTCTCATAATCTACTTAAATGGGAAATTCAAAAGTTTTGTATTGCATTTTTCTCAAAAAACTGAATGCATTATTAAGATCTGTGAGGACAAATGAACTTTCTGATACTAGACTGTTTTTAAGGACTTATTTTTTAAATGTAACTTTATCTGCACATTTTCATCAAAAATGTCATATGCAATAGGAAGTGATCTTAATTTGTTGGGATCTCTGTAATTTATGAAAAGATAGAAACATTTTTTTAATGCAAAACTTAACCTTAGCTATTGCTTTGTGAATAGCATATCGATGTCAAATTCAATGTCTTATTCGTTTGTCAGTATTCATTTCCAGCTCTTTCACAGATATTCACAATACTTAAATACCCCCTTCCCAAATGTACCTCTTCCAAGAGATTCAGTGTGACAGAGCACGTGACTCCTGTCTCCCTCTCCTCAAACTTTGTGCTGATATTTCAGTGCAGCTTAGTATTCATGGAAAGGGGAGTCTTGGTCATTGTGTTCAGAGGCACTAGAAGCACAGTAACCCCTCTTTCCGTTTCTTCTCTCTAATGTCTGGCACAGTGTTGTAGGACCATACAATACATACAGTGCCAATACACCAGACCAGCACCTTTTTCCATTTCTTTCTGTTGTTAGATGGTACAGGGTATGACTTCTGGGGAGGTGGAAAGCTTTGATGGCTGTTTTATCCTTAAAGCACCAAAGACTTTGGAAAAATGGCACCTTGTTTTGTTTAAACTTGCAAGACAGACATTACTTTTCTGAAACGTCCTGAAATAAAATCTCCAGCTGAGTTGCAATTTTAGCAAGCTATCTGGCCTACTCCTTATATCCCTTATGCAACTAAGCTTAAGTATCTTAATGAACTTTAATGTTAACTTAAATGCTTAAAGAAAACAATGTAGATGGAAAAGCCAAAGCCAGAATAAAATCTTTCCAAATGAAAGATTTTTTCCTACAAATGCTCTATATAGCTTACAGGCAAATTACAGATATATATAGGCTACAAGCAAATAGGACCTTTCAACATACTATACGCCTACAAAAACAATTGCTCACCCGGGGAAAACTCATTACTGGTAAACAATCCCATTTTAAGATCTCTAAGGAGGTAAACTGTCCAGAAACAATACCTAGGTAATAGCTACCTATTTATCTGTTATACTGGAAACATGCTTGCTTGCTTTTTTGTTTTTTTTACCCCAACACACTTTCTGTCTGAGCTTCATAGTTAGGTTAATTAGGAGTTAGACATGCCGCAAATTAAAATCTGAAGCTGTTTTGAACTCTCAGATTCCCATGGACCAAGCAAGTTTGTTTATATATGCTCTGTTTCCACTCTTCAAATGTCCTTTAGAGAATGTTAAGATTTCCAGTTGACAGTACAGCATGTGTTGGACAGTTTCAATATTCCATGTTCTGGGATAAAATATTCTGTGTATGAAGAATTTGGCAATTTCTTACATTTTAATTCTGATGACTTCTGTTTTCAGTTTGCTAGAATTAGGTTTTTTCTGATCTGTGACCTTTAACATATTTCCTGATTTTATAGTGTAACCAGATGGAAGTGAGGAAAAATACTTATCAATCTTGTTTTCTTAAGAATTTTCGGGGCTAAAGAAAGCCAATATAGAATACACATGGAAAATTATTTCTGTTTTAATTCTCAATTGTTTAAATAATTTAAATGGTATTAATGGTGCATGCCTATGTCTGTAAGGAACTTATTTTCCTTTGAGAATCCTCTGGAGAGCTATCTATGTCCATGCCTGCTACTATGAAAATTGCAAGATATATGATTCAAAAGCAGTTTTCATGGGCATAAATCTATATGTTTATCTAACTATTATGCTACAGAGAAGGTTAAAAAAAAGAGGGAGCATACTTTAACTAAAAACATGAGAAAAACAGAAACTTTCTTTTCAAGACAAGGAATCTACAAACAGCTTGTGGAGAAGAGAAATTACAGACTATAGTTACATTTCAAGTTGATGTATGATAACATTGATATCTATATAAGGCATTATTTCTAAGCATACAATTTAGGACTATTTATTACCATCATATTCAGTGCCATGTATATATATTTATGACAAATATAAAATTTTTATTCCTATAGATGATATCTATACTTAACTACCTAAGAAGCAAGCAAAACCAGGAAAAATAAGTACTTACAATACACCATTTCTTGTTTTTTTTATTTTTTTGTGAACACTGAAACATTTTGTTTTTATAATAGGCTTCATTCCTGAGTTAAAGGTGCTTTATAAGTGGCTAGTGATCATCAGTATTTTATTTAAACCCGCTTTATAATCTACAATTTGAAAGGAACACTTTTTCCTTAAATGTGTATACATACTTGAAAAAAAGAGAGTTGTTCCACATGCTGGAGGCAAGCTTGACATAACCATAAATTGTTACACAGCTGATACCTAGCCCTGGTAAAGTGTGTTCATACAGTACAGTATAAATATTACCCCCAACCCAAGGCTTCTCAAAACTATAAATTTACTTCTTCCTTCAGCATTCCTTCTCTTTTTCAGGCTCAAGCCTTTTCCCTTTCATCTTTAAATACCTGTGCAAAAAAGAAAAAGATGAGCTTATCAAGTTTATGAAAGTCTTCTAAATAAATTTAAAATAATTAAGCAGGCACAAATATTGGCACATACACACAAATAACAGAAATGGAAGCAAAAAAGTATTAGGAGATAAAATGATTCTTTATTTAAAGGATTAAAGGAAGGACATTGCAGTACTTGCCTTAGAAAGTGTGTTTAGCTCAGCAGATCAGTCAACAGAAGATTCATCAAATTTTGCTTTGGTGTTTGACATTGGCTAAGTGGTTACCAAGAATAAGGGCCTGTTTGATTTCTAAAATGTATTTGCCAGGTAGCTCAGTGATCAGAATAGAGCAATCTTCCTTCAGAATTGCAGAGACAACAGGAAAGCTTATCACTCTGTCTCCTTCTACATGGGGTGCCTCTTTCAAGTAAGATAAAGCTAATCAAAGCCTCAAGCATTTGTGGCAGGAGAGAGTGAATTAAACATACAGAAAACACTAGGTGGTCTTGTCTTTGTAAGCAGAAATAATTTGATGTGTGTCTTTATATTTTAATTGAAATAAAACTCAGAGATACTGAGTGCAGCAAAGAGAAAAATCATTGTAATGAATAAATCAAATAATGTGTGGTCTTAGATGCCTGTTTAAAATTGATAAATATTAGTAAAGGGTTTTTCACTTTCGCTTCTCTCTGTCCTTGCTGTTTCAAATGAAGCTGTTTCAGTATCGATAATTAAATGTGTTCCCGAAGGCGTGAGCAATTCTCATTCACCTCCACTACACTGTCCCCTATCACAATGGATTGGCTGACCATACAATTCTGATTTTGAAATTTGAGTTTCAAGAAGTGATATTGAGATGCTTTGAGTTGTCATAGTAATTGCTTTTTTAAAAGAGATAAGTAGGTTTCAGGTTCCTAAATAGTGCTGCATCAGGAGCACTTTAGAAACCATAATGGAGCTATAGGACTCAATATTCAGAATTGTTGTATTGGAATGATCACATAATTTATGAAAACACATGCCTAGATGTCCTTGACCATTTATGACAGCAGTAATGAGAGCAAACACAGCCAACTTCAATTTAAAAATGAATAAATATGAACCTTTCTGACATCAACTGTCTTTCCTTTGACAGTTTCACTATATACTAACTAAGGAAAACATATCACTATTCCAGACCAGATTTCATCTTAAAAAAAACAATCTAGCTCTTTATTGTCAGCACAGAGAGCTAAAGATGCTATAAAATAACAAAACACTTTTATTTCTTCCTTCATTTCAGCAATTGGAAATTGTTGAAGCTGGCTGGTGTGGCAGGGCTTGCAACCACACTGTTGATGAATACTGCAAAAATGGCAATTGTGTTACATACTTACATACAGTAAACAGATATTTAATATAGACTAAGATCCCTGCTGGCATGAATTATATGTGCACAATTATATATCTGAATTATATGTGCACAATCAGTCGTATTTGTATTGCACATATAGCTATCACAGAGAGAGAAGAGCCACCGGCAATTCAGCACATCTGGAATCTGGACTAATGTCTGTAAAGGTCTGCCTTTCTCCATTGACTCAAGTGTCAGTTAGGGGATTAGCCTATTTGCACAACCTGTGTTACATGGTTAGCACGCTTAGGTGGTTGTGTTCATAACACACACATAGTTCTTTTGTTTACTAATCCTTTTTTTAGTGTCCAATATTGGAAGTTTAGATTTCTGGATTCTGAAGTTAATTTCTGTCTTTTTCCCAAGATGAAAGTGAACTAATTGTCATATTTTTGAATGGATGTTTTCCCTTGTATGCTCTTAATAGTTTCTTAAAGACTCAACCAACTTTAAAGCTGAGGGTTCTTTTTCTGTGTTTTGGGGTCTTTTTTTCCTTGTATTTTTTTTTCTTCTGGCAAGGCAAGCAAGACTTGGCAATCAGCTTACCATACAATACATTTGCTTCTGAAATAATTGATATATATCAACTTTATACATAAAACATGACAAAAGCCCATCAGCTATACTTTGCAGTCAGGAGATTAAAAATAAAAAATATTGTTAAAAAGTTGATTGACAAAAATGTCCTAGTTATTCAACTAGTTTGCATCAATATCTTTTCAACGACAACTGAGCTCTTTAAAAAGTCTTATTCTATTTGATTAAAAGTCTGTTTAAAGAGGAGCTTGAATTTACACTTCCAAATTCTGTTTTTGAAGACTTTTAAAATATGTTTGCTCATTTGAAACATTGCATCTAATCCAGTAAAGCATATAAGCTAAGTGAACAACTTAAAAAATCATAAATGTGCATCAGCAAATCAAAATATCATCTTAACATTGACATTAAGAAAATAATTTTCCACTAAATTCATGAAATAATGTAGAATGTAGAAGACTATATGAATTTGTATGAGTGTGTATATTTAATCCGTGATTTACAAATGATGAGCAGTACCACACAATTTAACCTATCGGAATTATTGAGCAAAGACATGAAGTAGCATCCTAATCAGTATGAATAGTAACAGAATTAGCATCAATATTGAAACATCGATAGAAACTAAAAACATCCTGTTCTACAGACCTGTGCTCATCTGCATCCAGCGGCTAAATGGGATCCTTTTGCTTGTGCTTGAGTTAATAGCACAAGAAATAATAGTCATATTCAGAAACATATCACCTTTATTATATACAAGTAATATATAAAACACCTTCTCCTCTGAATCTTGAAGAACTCATTGTTCTTATGTGCATCTAGAGGTCAAGTAAAAGTGAGTATAAAAGTTGAATCTCACAAGAGTTCTTAGAAATGTGCACACACTCTGGAATGATACATTAGAGGTGAGAAAGCTGAATAAGAACTGGAAGTTGTTGGAATGTAGAGTAAATCATTCTTTGCTTAAGAGCTGAATTACTAGCAGAACTAATTTGTCCCTATGAAACCAAAGTGATGCTTGGCCAGTTTCTGAAGATAATAGAATTATGATAGACCAACAGATTTACTGAACACAAATTTCATTTTAGATTCCTGAATAGTCAAGAGAATATGTCCAGATAATTAAAAAGAATCACAGAATTGATCATAAATCAATCATAAAATCATAGAATATGTCAAGTTTGAAGGCACCATAGAGATCATTGAGTCTAACTCCCTGCTCCTCGCAGGACTACCTAAAACTAAACCATATGACTAAGAGTGCCATTTAGATGCTCCTTGAACTCTGTCAGGCTTGGTGCCATATCCCTGCAGAGCCTCTTCCAGAGATCACCCATAATGCCCAACCTGAACTTCCCCTGACACAGCTTCAATCCATTTCCTCATGTACTATCACTGGTCACCAGAGAGAAAACCAGCACCTTCCCCTCTGCTGCTTCCCTTGAGGAAGCTGTTGATTGTGATGACGTCACCCCTCAGCCTTCTCTTCTCCAAGCTGAACAAACCAAGCAATGTCAGCTGCTCCTCTTGCCCTCGATGCCTTTCACCATCTTGATCACCCTGCTCTGGACACACTATAATAGTCTGATGTCCTTCTTCTATTGATGGGTCCCAAACTCCACAAAATACTGGAAGTGAGGCTGCACCTGTGCAATGTAGAGTGGGACAGTCCCCTCCCTCTACTGGCTGGCAACACTTTGCCTGATGCACCCCAGTGCATGGTTGGCCCTTTTGGCTGCCAAGGAACACTGTTAACTCGTGTTCAACTTGCTGTCCACCCAAACATCCAGATCCCTTTCCACGGTGCTGCTCTCCAATCTCTCATCCCCCAGTTTGCATGTATAAATAAGATTATCCTGTCCTGGGCTCAGAATCTGGCCCTTACTTTTGTTAAAACAAAAGTTTTTGAATTACCATCTCTAAATAACGATTAGCTCAGAGTAGATGGTGGATTTATCCTGACTGAGCTTTGAGGCAAGAAATTCCCAAACAAAAGGAAAGTAATCTCAGAAAAAACATTCCCAGCTCCATACTGACTAATATAGCAATCTTATATACTCAACAGTTTGACGAACTGTTCAAATGGACAAGTAATAAGATTAGTTTGTTATTTTACGATGGACTGTAAAAAGATTTGATTACAGCTGTGACCTGAACGATGATTTCTCTGTTCATTGTTCACCCTTAGGTTTGCTCATTTTTTTGTTCAAGTATACTTGAATCATTAAGCAATAATAAATATTGTAAAAGTCCAATTCAGCAGACTCATTTTAGGCGACCATTTTAGCATCTTAACTAAGATTCTAAAAAACGTCTAAACATTAAGTCTTTGTGTTACAGAAATCTAGAAGTCGTTGTGATGAAACCTTGTTCTTTAGCTTCTGTTCAGATACTCAGGCAATATCAGAAATTACTTTAAATTTGTGTCAAATGATAATACAGCCAATTTGGGATGACAGCAGAGAACGAAAAAACAGAAATAAAAGGAATATTTTACAATATTGCAAATAAATTTTCATTTTACTAGTTCTTATACTATGTTCTGCTTTTTTATGAGAATGATCAGAAAATAAGGGAAATTGTTATTATGACAAGATCTGTGATCCTATAGAGTCTCATAGTTTGTAGTCACCACACATTCATTGAAGACACTGTGAGGGACTGAAAAAAAGTTATTGAAGTTATTACTGGCTCGAAACAACTGAGTGTGTGGGAGGGGACAGATTGGGTTCTGTCAAAGTGAGATGGTGCTCCTCCTCATACTCCACCTCCTTGAGAGCCACTGGTGCAGCCATCAGTCACTGGCACGCTGGGAGCACTGCCCCACCTCCTCACCCTGTCCCTGGAGCTTTTAGTCCTGCCCAGAATGGCTGTTAGCCATTGGTACCCCTGAAACCCCACACCACGCTTGCTGGAGTGCCACATTGGCTGGCAGACTGCAAACCCCACCCCAGGGAGAGTGGCCACAGGAGTTCAGAGCAATAAAATCAGCACCATGCGGCCACCAAGTGTTCACAGCCCTGTTGCTCCTGGACTCCTGGTAGCTGGATCTACACTGGATCTAAAGTAGTACTTATAATTCTCTCTGTGTCTCTTTCTCTCTTTACTTCCTCCTCTTCTCTTAATTTAATTTCTTGATAATTGGGTAACTTAAACCTGGAGGGGTTGGAATTTGGTCAGTCAATACTTTGTGAAATTCTTTATGCTGATTGAACGCTTGCTTTAAACTTTTGCCAAATTTGTTTATTTTGCCAAAGTTTGCCAGTAACAGAGTGTTATTTTGACCCCTGGAGAAGCGTCAAAGCCTTTCTCCAGTACATGGTCTCAAGGTATAAAATAAACTGAAGGCCATTTTAAAAAATCAGTTGGGCAGATTTTTGGAGCCTTGTATCTTTTTAATGTAAAACCCTTCAATGAGCTTGTGAGAAGAGCCTGGGGTGTTACAGAAACCAAATCCACTCATTAGGCACAATTCAGGTATAGGTTCATTTCTGTTACTCTTACTTTCTATGAGGGTATTATTATTATTATTGTAACCACTAGGTCATGTAATTCAGTTGTATACAATTTCTGCAGTAAAATAAAACACAAAGGGAAGAAGGGAGGAAAAGAGAAAATTTTTGCCTTCTCCAGTCTCTTTTTCAGTCTTTTCCTACATTCACTGTTATTAACCCCTGAGAGGGGCTGTTTAGATCTGTCACTCCAACATGCTGTTAGATAACTAATTAATAGTATTGATGGAGCTATGAACTCATATGTCTAAGCTGTTAAAATTAACACATCACGAGCTATCACACCCTAAGAAAGGAATAAAACACATTTACTACCAATCAAAAGCCAGAATTGTTCCTCCCTTTCTGATTCCTAAGGAAGAGGGTAGTGTTGATTTTAATTTGCCACAAGGAATGGGACTTTCTCATCTGTATTCCAATCTATGACTGGATCTCCTCTTTCAGCAGCCTGAAGTCCAAAGGAAATGGTAGAAGAATATCCTTTATTAAAATATACTTATAATCACAGTACTAATAATTCTGAGATCTCAAAACAAACAGAAGAAATTTTTTACTCTCTCTAGAGACACTGCCACAGGGGCAGCTGAAACGTGAGGGAGAACAGCCTAAGTGTAGTGGTGTTTTTAAAGAAGACATCTGTCACGTAGCAAGAAAACCAATGAGTTAGGGAGGAACTATTGCTCAAAGTAATCACTTAACTGATGCTTTCCACATGAGGATATCAAACTAGCCAGCTGGATCTCTTAACTAGTCCAAATTAGAGAATTTGGCAAATGTAGCATGAGTGAAATGTCTCCTGTCCAAGACTTGTTCCTTTGTCCAACTTATCTTGAAAATTTAAATCCCATGGATGTTAGTGGCAGTATTCTTTATTTTGACTCTTGCATGTACAGAGTTATTACTACATTCAAAAGTAGGGCGAGCACATAATGTGCATATGTTTTGAAAACCCTGAAACTTTCACAGTGTCAAATAAACAGCCAGAGAGAGGGATCTGAGTGGGAGCACCAGGGGGCTGGGATGTGCTTATGACAGGATATTTCTGCCCTATGAATTTTTTCAGGTAATTAATTCAGGTCATGGAGCATGGTGTCACCTGAAAGCTTGGTATATTCACAGTACTGTACTCTGAGAATTGCTATTTATTTGATAAATGTCCACAAGGCCCACAGAAATCAAATGACATTTATAAATCCAAACTGGAGGTGATAAAACCACAAAGCTCAGCTTTTAATAAGCAGGGATTTCCATCTCGTAGTTCTTCTGATGACATTACAGGTTTACATAGCTCAGGCATTTATGGATGCACAATTTTACTATCCCTACCATTTCTTCCCAGCTTATATATCTATTGATTCAGAACAGAGCAAAACACCAGAAACTTGCATCAAATAATTTACCAAAAGGGTAACACTTTGACAGTTCTGAAAATGAGTAGCAAAATGAGTGGGAAGAAAAATGCACAGGTAGACCAGGACATTATACCCTGCAAGAGCAGTAGCTTTGTTCAGTCTGCTGCAAATAGGTTCTTGTATGGTACTGTTTCATTGAAATGTAAACCACATGTTCAAAGTATGTGGCCAGAGGGATCTATAGAGTGCTCAGGTGCTGATTTACAGAAGTCTCAGCTGCAACTTAAAACAGTAGTCACATTCTGATGTAGCAGTAAGCATGTCAAAAAACCAATGAGTTGTAAGAAAAGAGTACTTGGGGGTAAGGTGTTCCTTTAATTGTGTCTTCACAAAAGCCCGAATAGGCATGGATCAGAATATCTAATGACTAAGTATGGAAAAAAATAAACATATTTTTTAAAAGAAAACTGGAAAACAACCAGTTTCACCCCAGTTTTATTTTGTGGCACAATATTTAACTGATTGAGAGTTATTTTAGAACCATTTCTGTGTCAAGATAAGAACAAGTCCTAACATGACATTTCAAACCAAATCAGAGGACCATCACAATAGAAATAGAAGACTTTTTTAGATCAGTCTTTTTGAGTCTTTTTTTTTCTTCAAAAATACTACTCTGAATAATAAAACGTACCTTGTGTGATATTGAAACTATTCACAGAAATAAATATGAAAAGGAGAAAGTTGAATATTGATATTTTCTACATTTTTATTACAATCTTTCAAACGACAACTGGTAAATTAGATTACTTTTACTTATAAACATCAAAGAACACAGCGTCTCAGAAAATCTCTGAAAAATGACATTACAAGCACTAGCTATTCTGCACAGTAGCAACAGAAGAGGATACAAAATGATATCTCTGCACTGTGAAAGATCTAAGTGACCATAAAACAGATTCAGAACATAGTTGCTGAAGTTCTCTATCAGAAGTATTTAATTAATTGTCTCCATCAACCCCTGATAAGAGACCTTTCCCATTAGCACAGACTAACCCTGTCTCTGAGAAAAGAGACAGATTAATTTACAGTTTTCACCAGAACATCTCAAGGCTCTGACCAGAACTAAACTTACTAGACAGAAACATTTTATTGTTTAAGTTAGACTGACAATCCCCTCAAGTTAGTTAGCAAGTAACTAAGTTCCCTAGAGTTGGCCAAAAATAGGACATAGCCTGATTCTAAAAAAGGGTATATGTATAAAAAGATTTTTATTTTACTGAGGTGTTCTTAAAACATTGTTAAGAAATTATAACACTTAAAAATGTTACTACATCAGTCCATTAGCCTAAATTATATAACTTGCAAGACAACTTTGTGAACATACAGCGATGATACAAGTCCAAAGTCTACATTTGCATGTACTGCCATACGTATTTCAATAAAAGTATGCCCTTCAAATGAGGAAGTAAAATATTTATATCTTTACTCTGCATTTTTTCCTAAATTATTTAAATTTATATTGTAAGTGAGAAAAAAAACCCCTAATGACTTTATATAATTAACAATTTAACAAAGTCCATATTTGGCATTCTTGGATAAAAAGCATAGTTTACATATAACAGTGAATTTTATTCAGGATACATGGGAGCTTTCCATCCTGCTTTTTGATTAGCCCTACTCTTTGGTCTTAATTCATTAAATATTGAGATAATTTGCAGTTTTTCTCTGGCAGATCCTGTTAGAAGTTGTTTGAAGTCAAGGGAATGATGTCAACTGAGTTTAGACTAGTCCCTAAATATGGCTAGTATCTGCATGTGCCCTTTCTTAGGGCCCACAGGGAAAGGACATAAGAAAATTACATAGTGTAATTGTAAATGTTACAATTTGTACAATTACTGTAAACATTGCTGACTTTACATCTCTGAATTGTTTATTAAACAAACAAAAAGGAAAGTTAATCAGAGAGATATGTCTGAACTTCAGTCCCACTCTGGAGTTCAGCGATGGCTGACATGCAGCCTGGTGTTCCCAGACTGAACATAAGCCCTCCTGTTTGAAGCTGTGTTTTCCTTACATACAAAGTAAGCAAGATATTTCCTGCTGAAAATCACTTCCTATAGACTAGATCAAAAACTGTCAGGAGTCCTGGGAGGGCAGTTTAGAATATCTGTCTCCACAAAGGGAATAATCTCTCTGAAGTTTCTGAAGAGCTCTTCAATTTTTTTTATCTTGTCAACCATGCTTCCTCTTTAGTCAGTGAGAAGATAAATTCCAGCCACCAGGTGAACCATGACAATTAAGAGTTCCTGATGATGGAGAAAAGCTGCATTCCCAAGTCAAAGGAGGGATTTGAAATAAGGGGTATCTCTTAGGGTTCTGATCACTTTCTTTTGACTCCAAAGAGATTCCAAAGTACTGAGGTGGAAGACTAAAATCTTCTGTGTTAACGTAGAGGAGATGTATACAGTTCTGATACCAAATGTGCCCAGTAGCAAACTCTCCATCTCCAAGATCTAAAGCATCTGATTTTTTAAAATAAGATTTGTGTATGTGCTGTGCATTCACAAGGAACATGGTAACCGCACTCTGACTTAACTGTCTCCATTACAAGAAGAGGTACAGCTGGACCAGAGCACTGTTTCACTGAAGTTAATGTACCTGGGTCTTTAGTTCAAGGTCCATGGAATGGAGTCCATGGGTTCTTAGTGGGTAATGAATCTTGTCTGCAGACCTCATGGCTCAAGTCAAATGTGAGACTCATAATGCTGCAGATAAGGAAAGGTTTAATGATGAAATCTTCTCCCTTGCACTTCTTCACTCAACCATGTTTCCTTACTGTATACCGTTTTTGGGCACCGTAAATAGTGACATATAACCCTCAAAAAAACCCCAAGAATGAAATAAAAAATAAGAATCAGTATGTAAGAAAATATTCAAGGTACGGAAGTTTTCCTATAGATTTTTTTTTCCCCCTGAGTTTTGAGGTATTAGAATACAAAACATGATACTGTCACAACAATGCTCATCTCTAAAAGATAACTGTGGCAGTTTGGGCTTGGCTCCCCACCAAGTCCCCAAGTCCACAGTAAAACCTCTCCCCCTCAAACTAAGGGGGAAGGAAAAAGAAAAAAACAAGGGAACTGAAATAACAGAACTAAGTGTATATATATATATTATATATATATATATATATATATATATATATATATAACATTTATATACATACAAAAAGAGAACCCCAAACACCCCCAAAAAGAAAAAAAAAAGAAGAAAGAAAAAAACCCCAGATATACACAGTCAATAAAGGACTAGCAAACGAAATCTCAATACTTTCATTGAGAAAGCAGAAATGTCCCAACCCACAATCACCACATCTCCTTCTCAAACTCAGGAAGAAGGCAGCAGCCTCTTGACAAGCCACAGGCCCACACCCCCACAGCTGGAGGAGCTGCATGGAGGCTGCTTTCTCCAAGTCCTCTGGAAGAGAAGAAGAAGAACTCAACCTCCTCTCCCCTTATATTTATATGACTGCTTACGTAAAGAATATGGTGGAATACTGGGATATAGGTATTTCCTTGGTTTCAACCTGGCTACCAGGAAAGGCCTAAATCAAACCACTACAATAACACATAGACAAAAAGGAGAAAAAAAAATCAGAAATATTTGTCACACTCGTCTACCCACGGCAGAAGCCTTCTAGACCAGTAAACCTGCATCTTTGTTTACCTAGTAGGAAATGAACAGCATATAGAAAGCCTGCATTTTACTTAGGATGGGAGATGTTTTCCTTTCCTGGTAGAAAACACACAGCAACCCCATGCAATGCTACAGGAACCGGGCAGAGTGGTTGGAAAGTTGCCCATCAGAAAAGGATCTAGGAGTGCTGGTCGACAGCCAGCTGAACACAAGCCATCGCGGTGTCCAGCTAAACAGCTTTTAGAACCACTGGAACATGACCCATTCTGTTCATAACTTACTGTTAGTTTTCACTTCTCTCTCTTACCACAATGCATACCTCATTCACCTAGCCAGGTAAGACAAGTGAGAAGACCATCAAGTACTCTTTATTCTGATCAGGTGAGTTCTGGGAAGGCTTTCTGTAAATCTTTGCTTACCATTTCTTTTAAGATACTGATTGTGTGTATATGTATGTGTGTGTAGCAGCCTAATATTTAAATGGAAAATGATATTGTATATAAATGAATGATATTTTTGTCTAGGTTTTATTTTTTAATTAAATTATAGTAAAATATATCAATTTCTGAGTAAGCTCCAAATGGAGCTGTCGTGGTCTATTATGCTCCAAAGTAACTGTTAGGGTCCATTATGTCAATTATCATACACATCCATGGCAGATTGCTCTTTTTTTGGCCTTTTTTTTTTAATTTTAAAATTAGCATTAAAATAAAACCAAGGAGGGGCTGGATCACCCATGGTATTGAAATGCAGCAGAGAGCCTTTTATTTGGAGGTTACCCACTGAAATCTAACTCCAGACTGAGGTAACTGAAAATTTCTGTTCAATGATGTGCAAAAAAGGGGCTCAATGTATGAAAAAAACCAAATCTGAAGCCTAGAATTTAATGGAAATCTCAAAAATTACTTCAATGATTACAGAATTAGGTTCTTACTTCAGGTTCCAACACTTCATATTACAGATTGGACACATACTATTAATGTTGAAATTAATTTGCTGTCTTCACTGGACAAACGCAAATATAGTTATAGATCCAGTGGACTTCTCAAGAACTCTGGTGAAATTCCACAGACTTTATCATATTTCTTTTAGTCGCTACACTACTTTGTATCATGGCTTTCTTATGTTTAGAAAAAGAATGACAGAAAGAATATAGAAACATGAAAAAGTTGATAAGAAGTATGGAACTTCTTCTGTGTGAGAAGAAGTATTTTCTAATATTTTTCACTATTAGAAAGCACAATTAAAATGGGTATGGAAGAGCTCTCTAAATCACAAAGTAAATGACAGAGTTCTTTCTCCTGTAATTTGTAATTTACACAGTGAAACTCAAAGCAGGTTGAAAGCACAAAGCTTCCACAAGGACACACACAAATTCAAGTTCACTTATCTAGTAAGTAGTAATCTAAACACAACTACAGTCTCAGTATATTCAAAACAGCTGAATGCCAGAAGTTCAAGTGGTATTTTTCAGATCTCTATCACTAGTCTTTTGAGAAATAGGATCATAGAATAGAATAATTTTTTGATTTGTTACTCATATGTTCTTGTAACTGTGTTGGCAAAAATGAGGGTATATTCTCATCTCTAATCTTTTCATAGTGTTGTTTAGCCTGGCTCCCACATCGCTATGGAATTACTGAATTAAGGAGCTCTTGGTTATATAGAAAAGCGAGGCAGGGAAATGCAAGGAAAGGAAAAGCAAGGCAAGGAGACATCTATCTTCATAGCTGAGAATCCTGTATCTTTTAAAACTGCTGCTAAAAAAAAAAGAAAAAGGAAAAAACCCCAATCAATCAAACAAACCAATACAAAACAAAACCAAAACCAAAATGTACAGGGTATTATTCATTTCATCCAAAAGTAAACATCTGAAGCTGTTGAGAGGAATCATGACCTAAAAGGAAGTACTCTTCTAATTGATTGCATTAGCTAGATTTAACTAGCAATGCCAGAAATGGTTCAGCTGGGAGCTTTAAGGTGTCCAGGATATTTTCGTTAAGGTAAACACATATGATACAATACATGCAGAATATTCATGACCTTTGTCATGAATGATGGAGGTTTTGTAGAATACAATAGAACAACTCAAATACACCCATGTATAGACAACTGAATCGACCATAGAACATCCAAAGAGATAAGTTAGGGGTAATATTCAGTTGCCTAATGTAGGCACACAGTGACATTTATTTGTATTGTACTATATCAGACCTGATACTCAGTTTTGGTACTAGAGTCTATGTGTCTCCATAAGTTCTGTGCCCTACCTAGGTGGCCTGTGTATACTTTCAACATCCTAGAAGACCTCCAGTGGCACTAAATTCCTGTGGTTAAGCAACTGAATCTTATCCAGGACATCAACATTCATATTGGAAATGTCTAAAGTTAGATTAAATGAATCCAAGCCCTAATGATTAAGGACAGGTGAAATGATCCCATGTTTTGAGTCACTGGTCATGCATCTCCTATGTCAATCTCTCAGGTCGTACAAAGATGTTGCATGTAGCTCTCCTGTCTAGTAGGACAAAATCTTTTTGATGAAATCCTATCCCATTAACATCAGCAGCAAACCTCCCTTATATTTTAGAATGTTGTTCTTTCTCTAGCTATCAGATCAGACACAAGAGAACAAGTAGAACACCCCAAGTAGAGCTTTTCCTCTCTACACACCTTGATTTGGGAAAACAACCTAATATTGTTAACTATGCAGGCACCCATGTTCACTTTTTGCTTGTACTGCACTAAATTAGCAATAGCAATATTATGAACATTTTGAGAATGTCATGGAAATTATGCTATTAAACATTCAGATGATAGGGACACGGCAATTAAAACACCCTATGAAAGGTTTCATTTGTCCCACTCATTGTTTTAATAAAATCTTGTTTTTTGACAACCATCCTTGCAGAAGTATGGTGAAATGGTTGTTGTCTTATGCAGGTGATCACAAAGATTGCAGCTATACTCACTACTTGCTTAAGAGAAAATAGTTCTTGTCTTTCAATCTCACATCACTGAGAGTAAAACATAGTATTGCCTTTTGTATTTCATTTAATGCTGAAAATTTCCTTTCTTCTGCTTGCACATAGTGTAATGCGACAATTATGTGGCACATTAAAAAAAAAATTATGACAATGCTTGCACTGTATCCAAATGTGAAGAGATCTGCAGTCATTTCAAATGGGAAACCTGCTATTAGCTCACACAATAGATTCCCCAGCTGAAAAGAAGACATAAATTGGAGTGAATCAAGCATTCACCGCCAGCGGATCTGCTGCTTATGTTCACTGATGAGATGTAAATGTGCTTAGCAAGAGTAGAGCATCAGAAGAGGACCATGAAATTCTAATATAGTGACTGTAATGAGAATGGGTTAATTTGTAGCATTTCTTATTCTAATTATGATATTTGACACATGGGAACAGAACCATTTTCAGCCATTTTCTTTTCTTGTTACTATCCCTTATTACAAGAATGAGAAACAAGAGCAATCTGCATGTTTTTCTACTCCTTGAAATACAGTAGCATGCTGCACTGTTTTGACCCTTTCAATATTCTGCATAGGCAGTTTGAGAGAAGACAGTCCAGTTATGGTCTCAGCAAAGAGCATTTAATGAATCCAGGGAAAGTATAATTTGTATGGAAATAGCCTGAATTATTTTTTTAAGTGCACAAGAATGTAAGGGGGGAAAAACAATAGCAAACCAGCAATAAAACCAAAAAACTACAAAACAGAAACATCACAACATTTCTCTATCTCTAGCACGATGATTTTAACAAGAATTAAAATGTGTATGAACTTACTCTATTCTCAGAGTGATGGGATCCTAGTTTCATCTTGCAGTGTGTAAATTATCTATGCAGACATATTCATTGTAAGAGAGATGTCCAGCTGGTAAAAAATATTCTGTTCCACAAAATTCAGATATTAATCCATTATTTTGAGAGAAAATAAGTATACAGAGGTTAAGACACTTGCCACTCAAAATAAATATATGCATTTTCAGCCCTGTAGGTTCTATATTTTGTAAAAATGGGTACAAAATTATATCCATGAAAAGCACAGAAACATGGAATTCATATTCACTGAACAAACTCAAATTCTGATAACACAGAGATGGACCAAACAGCTTTTTTGACAAAGGAGTCTGACATATGCTTATAGGAGAGTAATTTACCTGTTTCTGCTTCATAACAGTTATTTGAGGGTTATTGTATTTATGTGCAGAAATGCACATTTTAGACAAGTGCAAATTACCTCTGCTTTTGTGGGTCGCTTCTGGTACTAAGACTTGCCTTTAAAATACAAATATAGAACAGATTGTTGTCCTTAAAAATCACAACTCAGAAAGTGTGAGACGGATGGGGACAATGGAAGAAAGTACTATCAAACATGAAAGGGAGAGGTGAGGTCAGATTTTTAAAGATTTGTAGGATTTATTAAAACTTCATTTGAGCATTCAAGTTTTTTTTTAGGTTCCTACGTGGCTCATGGAAACAGTTGAAATGAAGGAATATATTCACAAGGCTATTCAAAAGTTGTCAGTAGTAGGTTTCTCACAGGAGGAAGTACAATTCACGTGCTTCATCAGTCTGTCTTTGAATCACGACAGAGCTTAGATAAAACATCATGCATCTATGTGCTTAGCTAAAGGTTGATCTACAGACATCTGAGCACTTCTGTTTAGGTATATAAGGAACTTTGTGATCCAGAATGTCAGTATAAATCAATTTTAGGCTTCTCCAGCAATAATCCAGAACCCAGGGACCAGACAACTTAATCTTTGTCTGAAAGAAGGATTCCAAATTGCCACAAATCTGAATTTAGGAATTTAGAGATTCTCAATCTCACAAATGTTCACGTCCTATTAATTTTTCCCAAGTAATTGTAGAACCCTGCGTTTCTTGGATTAAAATGCTTATATATATTGCAAATGAAATAAATTTTGTTTACCTAGTAGAAAATTCATAAATGTACTAGAAAGAGAGAGGAAAGATATCACTAAACCTGTGTGGTAGACCTACAAAGAAAAGGACTCTGAAATATAATATCCTGGCTTCAGGGTATCATAGGTAAGTGCATCAGATTGACAGAACACCTTATACCCATATTGATAACTCAGAAATTAATTTATCTGTGAGTGGTCCTGTGAGTAAAGGAAGTAGTCCTGAAATAGCTAAGAATGGAGTTTGCAGGAAAACAATTATCTGCTGAGAAAAATCATTATATAATGTAAATGCATACACTATATGCACACCATATGCATATGTGTGTATGTACACGCACACCATTATATGCATGCCATTATCCATAGATCCATTTCATTTATTTGTCACTGGGTACTTCTTACTTATCAAACTAAAACAAAAAAAAAGATATTTTGGCCTTACTAAGCTTCCCTAAATATGTTCACCTATTTGAGATGTTAGCCTGGCCTCTATCTGTCACTTACCAAGGGAATAGGTCTCCTGCAGGTCCTGTGACTTGGTGTTAACCCAGATGATTTTAGTACATTAAAATACCTCAAATCACAATAGACTCTTGTTTTTTGGCAACTAGCATGCCAGGTTCTGGGATCAGAATTTGCTGAATATCTCTGCAGTTGCAACTACAGCAGTCATTTTGGCAGGCTTCAGGTACCAAAACGTAAGACAGATAAGGCACCCAAACTCTAGCTGCTGATCTCCAAAAGGCTGCATATCTTCCATAAGTTCTTTCTCTAGCCTGCCAACTCCATTTAAGTGTATTGGCATCTGAGGTGGCAGTATATACCCATGTTTATGTAGTTGAATCCTGCCCTAAGTCTCTGTTAATTATAATAGGAGGACAGACATCTAGTTCACATGTAGATAATGAGGGGAAAGCTTCACTATTTCCTCTACTACTTCTTTATTAATAGTAATAGTTTGAAGACAGCAAAATGATGATATCAAGATTATTTTCTTCACATTTCCTTTTTTGCCTTTCTTTTAACCCACTTTTATTTAATTGTATTAAATTAATGTTGAAGTGAACTTAATGCTATTTTTGCTGGCAGTAGGTCAAACCAGTATCTATTTCCATTTATTCTTATTCTTCCCCCACTCCACTCCACCATTTCTACTCTGTGACACTCCTTATTCACAAACTGTAATAAAATAACTGAGGAGTACAAAGAAATGGAGCATCATTTTCAACTTGTCGAAGTTTGTATAATTGCATGTCTATTACAGTAAGTAGATATGTCACAATAAATGTAAAATAGCCTATCATCCATCTTTGTCAATACTTTTTGAATTCAAAAGGGAGTATGGCTTTTATACAGTATATATAAATTAAAGTAAAACATAAAGTTATTAAAATACTGTTTAAACAGCTTCTAATAACAAAACCTGAAATCAGAATGCCACTAAAACAGAGTTCAGCTTTTCTTTATCATCTTCAGCATAAACCCAAAGTATTTACCTTTAGTGAAGTTTTCTGCCATCAGTGGTATCTTGAGACTGTACCCAGGGTATATCTTCTTTTCTCTGCTTCCGTGAATATTGAAAACAAAACTCTAAAAGCATATTTGATCTTCAGACCATCTGGTCAATTCAGCTTCCCATTGTGTCCTCTTTATCTCTGATGATTTTATAGTGGCTTAGTGTTTAATTTATGTTCCTTTCTTCTGCATCTTTGTTCTCTATTCTCTCTTTAACAGTCACATGGATACCCATGTTCTTACTATCTGCACATCCTTACTTCAGTCCTTGGAAAGGAGTTCAGTCTTGTATTCTATGTTTGAAACTAAGTTTGAAATTGTTAGTGCGTTTTCCTTATAGAACATTTTCCTAAAAAAGAGGGGAAAAAAGACTGAAAGGACTTTCATAATATAAAGCTGATTTTTTATTAGAATATAAATCATAACAATTACCTTTCAAATACAGAATGACAACAGAGAAGCAATAAATGTTTTGGATACCTTCTCTCTATTCCCAAGCATTCTTAAGAGATGGTTCCCTGTTTTCACCCTGGGTTTCTGTCAACCTTACGAATACAGGAGTTACAGCAAGCTCAGTACAAGACTTTCTAGTCTTAGGAAGACTTTCTGTTGCAGTGGAGACTTGTCTATCGGCTTCCAACCCCTGTCAGTGTTGTCTGAGTCTCATTGCTGTTTTAGACTTGCTTCTCATTCTTCCCTCACACAACACTCCTACTGCCATTGAAGCTTTTCCCTGCCAAGCACACTCAGCAACCGTAAAGGGAAGGAGAATTTTCATTGGCAGAGGCCACTTGGATATCTGAATGTCAGCAACTGGTGTGGAACCACAGGTCATAGGGGCCCATATGTCTAAGTCTTAGCACATGGGGTGCCTCCACATTGTGTGCCTACCCGTGTCAGTGCGATTGCTTGCAAATACCATGTCAGAGTAGCCCATGTGGTAGGATAAGAGGCTTAGCAACCCAGTATCAAAGCAGACAGAAGCATGGGCCAGATACTGGAGAGACTGGAAAGTCTAGAAGTTGGCAACTGGAGAGACCAGAGGTGTTTGAATCATCTATTAGAGTGATCATAACATCTAAGGGTTGACTTAGTGACATGTTTACATGTATATGGCTGTATTGGAGACAAGAGGATCCTAGGGATCAGCTACTGGGTAGATTGAGTATTCAAGGTCATTTACTAGGGGGATCAACAGTATGTGTGTGCTCGTGTGTGTGTGTACAAAAACGTTTGTGTGTGCAAATATATGAGTGAGGAGTTCTGAGCTACAAGGAGCTGAAAGGGTATTGCTGACTTTGGGAGTGCCAGAAGATGGGGAAAACAAGGTTCTAAGGCCAGTTCCTGCCCTTAGTGCATAAGTCCATGCTACTGGGAAGATCAGCTTTTTATATCTGCACACTATTTTCCACTAACAGACCTTTACCCCGAAATCACAGGAAGGGGCACAAAATTAGGCAACTGTTTATGCTATCTGTGTTTGCATTTTTCTATCTGTACTGTTCCATGTGGCTTGCAGTGTGTATTGCCTGCCGATTTCTGTGCCCTTGGGGAATGCACGCTCAGCCTTGCCACTGACTGCGCTTGGGAACAGAGAGCTATAGCAACCTCCCCTCTGTCGTGCCACCAGCAAAACTTTAACAGTATTATCATAGTGTTATCATAGAGTCATTTAGGTTGTAAAAGACATTTAAGATCATTGAGTCCAATCGTATTCACTAATGCTTTCACCCTTTAAAATTTTGACTTTGCAAATGCATAATTTTAAGGTTATTTTTATTTTTATGCATTGTTTGATTTGATATTTTATATTAATAGACAATTTCCAGCTTTTATTTTGCTATAGTTCTTGGTTCTTACTTGTCAACAAAAAAGCTACCCACAATTTCAACTGAACGGCAGAGAATTACAAGACAGAAACCACATGGCTAATGCGAAAAAGTTCAAAAGCTTTGGTAGTTGTCTCACTGTAGTTCACAGCTCTGTAGAGAAGTTGCTATATCTCAATTAGAATTTTTATATATGTGTATATTTATCTATATGTATGTATATTGGTACAGTGATCCCTGAAGGAAAGCAAATTTATTTATCGTCCACTGGAAGAATTGCGTATCTGTGTGTAAAAAGGACCCTTTCAGATGATGGTTACAAAAATGTACTCCTAGACGATTATTCATCAAGAAGTTATTTTTTATACACTCAGTACATAAAATCTGCAAGCCTTAGATAAAATTGTCAGAATAATTAGGTTCTTTTTACCTCATTGGTAAATAAAATGTGGTGATTCCAAAGTAATATTTCTGGAGAAGGCACCAAAGGGGCTGAGGTTGATTCACAGTAGTTAATAAGATGGCACACACCCTATCCAAGCAAGCAAAAGCTTTAATGTGTAATTTCCGTGCTTCAGAATGCAGTTTCCTTGAGATGAATACTAGAAGGAGAAAGAAGGAATGTTTTCTGACTTCAGAGAGAATTAAAGTCTTACTCCTGATGGGAGTACTGTCTCTGATTAGTAGGTGAAAAGAAGGATTTAGATGTGATAGACACAATTTATGGAATCCATCTTGAATTCTGCTGTTACTCTGGCAAATTTTCTTGTTTACAAACTGCTTCAGTTGTAAGAGTTTTTAAGTATCAGTTATTCAGGGAATAATTGTAAAAAGAGCCATGAGACGTAAGAGCAATATTGTCGTGTCTAACTATCAACAAGGGAAAAGAGAGAAGCTCATCAAACTGACAAATATGCATCCACTCTGAATCAAATGCTGGAAAAAAGATTTGGCATAAATGTTATGTAGTCTGTTTGTAAGAGAAAAAAACAATGGAATACACCAGAATTAATCTATTTATGCATATGGACAATCTCACAGGTAGAAATGTTTCTCTATGCAGAAGCTTCTCTATACCTAAATATTACTTTTATGCAGTAATTATAATAAGAGGTAGCAACAGTGTTGTAAATCCCTCTCTTTTAACAGAATCAGCACAGTCAGGATAAATCCAGCTCTATTGCCACAACAATGTATGTAAAATATATGAACTTTCAAATAATCATAGATTCATGTAGGTTGGAAAAGACCTTTAGGATCAAGTCCAGCCATTGACCAAGCACTGCCAAGTTCACCACTAACTATGTCACACAGATCCACACCTACACATCTTTTAAATAACTTCAGGGATGGTGACTCAAACACTTTCCTGGGCACCCTGTTCCAGTGCTTGACCATCTTTCTGTGAAGAAATTTCTCTCAATATCGAATCTAAACCTCCATTGGCCCAACTTGAGGCCATTTCCTCTCATCCTGTCCCTTGTTACTCGAGAGAAGAGGCCAAGCCCCACCTCTCTACACCACCTTTCAGGCATTTGTAGAGAGAGGTAAGGTCCGCCCTGAACATCCTTTTCTCCAGGCTGAACATTCACACCTCTCTCAGCTGCTCCTCATAAGACTTGTGCTCTGGACCCTTCATCAGCTTTGTTGCCCTTCTCTGGACAAGCTCCAGCACCTCCATGTCTTTTTTGTAATGAAATGTCGTAACCTCATCTGAGCCTAATACTCACATTGGAACATGATTTCCAAGAGCAGAGCTCACTGCCATATTCATTGAGTTGTACAGGGTAGCCAGCTTCTTTGAACTTCAGGCTAAAATCAGACACCGAAAAGAACTATCCAAAGCTGTTTTTGAAAGGTTAATCTGTAGCATCACGTGGAGGTGAATAGATACCACTCTCGCAGCTCTTGGACTGAGAAATAGAAGTTCCTTTCACATAACCTCCCCATGTTCACAGCAGTAATACAGCTAAAAAGTTTTATTGTGCTGTGTTTTGGCTTTGTACAACTGCCTGACCTTTTCCTTGGCCAGGCAGTCCTGCTGTGCAGTCAACACACGAAGCCCTTTGCCTGTCCCAGGCTGGCAATATTTAATGGATTGTATTAACCTCCGATTTGTGTCTTAAAGCAATTAGAACAGCTTTGCCTGGAAAACCTCCATTTTAATTTCATTAAGAAAACTCAAGAAACTAGAAGCTGAAAGGAAATAAAAAGATAAACATAGAGAGAATTTTGGATTCTGTTGACTTTACTGCAAACCTGAAGAAAGCCAAATGCTTCACCCTAAGAGTGAGGCTTAGACTGGGTCTGATAGCTGTCTTTGTAGTACCTATTGCAAAAGCTCCATTTATGTTCTATGTAAAAAGTCCAATGAAGCATAGAAAACATGTAATTTGTGTAGCAAATGAGACTTATGTAATTTTTGCTGGCATAAACAATGCAGTAACTGCTCAGAAATAGCCTTTTGCATTCATGAATGGAGTCCATTATCTACTCTGTCTCTATTTTTTGCTTACTCTGAGTTGGGGCATAGTAATAAAAGAAAGACATCCTCTTTGCTTCAGAGCATTAGTTTTGAAATAGCAAGCAGATAACAATGTACAAGAGTTTCTTTTTTGATTAAGGAGCAGCCATATTTTACAGACACTGAGTTGCCAGGCAATTAAACATTTCAATAATTGATATGTATTTAGTTGGACTACGTTTGCAAGTAAGTATTTTCTGGAGTTACTTCAAAGCTTAGACAAGACAGTAGATAAGAATTACAGAACTATTGTTATTGTTATTATTATTACTCTGATCATTAATATTAGTGGGGATAGTCAGGGTAAATGCAGATTGGAGTTTGCAAGGTACCTTTCTGGCAGAGTGTGTTTTTTATTTATTCACTTGTCTGTAAATAAAGAGTTATTAATTGTGTCTTTAGTAATTTTTCAGTGGTTTTGTTTGTTGCATTTTTGGGGAGAAAAATTTACACAAAGGGGTACTGACAGGGTTGCTAAGGGCCCAGCAGATGACACAATATATTTGGATTTTCAGGAAGCCTTTTATAACATTCCACATGACAAGTTCCTGCTTAAGCTCCAAGATGATGCAGGGATTCAGGGCAGGACACAGGCAGAGATACAGAACAGGTTGAAAAATAGCAGGACAGTGACTATAGATAGTTCCTGTGGAATTAGCTATGTCAAACCAGACAAAGTGTTATTTCAGGTCTACGGGGCTAGTGCTTTAAAGTCTACTGTGTATGTTATGTCCTTTAATTTAGAAAGATCTTCTACAATCACAAACTGCAGTCTAGTTGCATTTTCTGAGGACAAAAAAATGAAAGACAATGAACAAAGGCCATATAGACAGCAAAACTTAAAAAGGAGTTAGATTTGATTTGTAGATAGGTTGTCACAAAGGGAATTGTGTAATATTGACAAATACTAAGTAATAAAACTTAAGTGCTGCAAACCCCACTAAATTCTAGTGTAGAACTAATGGGATTAAACTCTAAGGTAATTTAAAAAAAGGAAACCAAACCAGGAAACCAAGCAAATAAAAACCTTCACAACACTTTTCTAGGCAGGATAAACAGGAGTATTTCATGCTCCCTTTCTAAGAGCATATATTTAGACTTTTTCTTACAGTAGTGATAATAGTAATACTTGGCATATCTAAAAAGATTTCATCAAATAAATTAACATGCACAAATCCTCCAAGATATTAGTCATTGCAGGAATTCAGTCAGCAAGGTGCACAGTGACAGCAGCAGCAACATGGTAAGTTCTGGGGCAAAACATCTGAAGGAGATGGACAAGGGGTTTCTGGAGTTGGGGAACCCTGAGAGAGAGCAGAGAGACCTATCAGGACCTGGCAGCTCTCACAAGCAATGACGAGAGACTTAAATGGCTCCAGGGAGGGCAGCGAACAGGGCAAGCAAACGGGATGTGGCATTGTCAGAAGGACGTGGCACGGTTGCTTATGTGGCACTTTGTGCAGCATTTTGTGTAGGAGAGCGCAGCCATCCTCCTGGCAATGATGATTTCCACACAGTTGAAAGCCGTTGCTAGGAGGAGTGTGGTGACCCAGAAAGTGGATGAAGTATTCTGTAAGCATTTGCCTCACGTTTCACAAGCACTAGCTCTTGTTCTTGTGGAAGACTTTTACTTAATGGGTGTCTGCTGGAAACTCAACATGGCAGAGAAGAGGCAGTCTAGGAGGTTCCTTGAATGCGTGGAAGATAACTTCCTGACACAACTGGTGAGTGAGACCTCCAGGGGTGGTGCCCCACTAGACCTGCTGTTTACAAACAGAGAAGGGTCGGTGGGAGATGTGGTGGTCAGAGGCCATCGTGCGCATAGTGACAAAATGATAAGAGTTTTCGATCCTTGGGGAAGTAAGGAAGGGAGTCAACAAAATTTCTAGCTTGGACTTCTGGAGGGCAGATTTTGGCCTGTTGAGGACACTGTGTCAGAGTCCCCTGGGAAATAGTCCTTAATGACTAAGGGGAAGGCTAGACATAAGAAGGAAATCTTTAAGCCACAGGAGCAGGCCATCCCCATGAGCCAAAAGACAAGACAGCAGGGAAGAAACCTGGCCTGACTGAACAGGGAGCTTTCGCTTGAACTCAGGATAAAAAAGAGTTTATGTCCTTTGGAAGAAGGGGAAGGCAATTCAGGAAGGGTACAAGGATGTGGTTAAGTCATGTCGAGAGAAAATTGGAAAGGTAAAAGCTCAGATAGGACTCATTCTGAGAGAATAAATGTGCTTTTATAAACACATTAACAACAAAAGAAGGGCCAATGAAAATCTCCATCCTTCATTGGATGAAGGGGGAAACATTGTCACCAGGGATAAGGAAAAGACTGATGTAATAAATGCATTCTTTGCCTAAGTCTTTAACAAAAAAGTCAGTTTTCCTCAGGGCAACCAGCCCCCTGGGGGGGGACAGGGAGCAGAATAGACCCCCTTCAATCCAGGAGTAAGTAGTTAGTGACCTACTGACACATTTAGACACTCGTAAGTCTATAGGGCCTGATGGGATCCAACCAAGAGTACTGAGGGAATTGGCAGAAGGGCTTTCCAAGCCACTCCATCATTTATCATCAGTCTTGGTTAACCAGGGAGGTCCCAGACAACTGGAGGTTGACCAGTGTGACATCCATCTACAAGAAGGATTGTAAGGATGATCTGGGAAAGTACAGGCTTATCAGCCTGACCTCAGAGCTGGGGACAGTTATGGTATAGATTATCTTGAGTAGAGCATGTATAGGACTACCAGGGGATCAGACCCAGTCAGCATGGCTTTAGGAAAGGCAGGTTCTGCTTGACCAAGCTGTTACCCTTTTATAACCAGATGACCTGCCTAGTGGATGAGGGAAGAGCTGTTGATACAGCTGATACCCGGACTTCAGTAAAACCTTTGGCACTGTCTCCCAAAGCATTCACCTGGAGAAGCTGGCAGCCCAGGGCTTGGACAGGTGCACTCTTCACTGGCTGGATGATCAGGCCCAGAGAGTGGTGGTTAATGGTGCCACATCCAGTTGGTGGCCAGTCACTACTAGTGTTCCTCAAGGCTCAACGTTGGTCCCAGTCCTGTTTAATATCTTTATTGATGATCTAGATGAGGGTATCAGTGCACCCTCAGTAAGTTCACAGATGGCACTAAGTTGAGTGGGGGTGTTGATATGCTGGAGGGTAGGAAGGCTCTGCAGAGGGATTTGGATTGATGGCCTGAGAACAACAGTATGAGGTTCAACAAGGCCAGGTGCTGGGTCCTGCACTTAGGCCACAATAACCCCATGTGTTGCTACAGGCTCAAGGAAGAGTGGCTGGTAAGCAGCCCAGCAGAAAAGGACCTGGGGATGCTGATTGACAGCCAGCTGAACATGAACCAAGAGTATGACCAGATGGTCAAGAAGGCCAGTGGCATCCTGACCTGTATCAGAAACAGTGTGGACAGCAGGACTAGGGAAGTGATTGTGTCTCCATACTCAGCGCTGGTGAGGTCGCACCTTGAGTCTGGGCCACTCACAAGACACATTTGGGTGATGGAGCTTGTCCAGAGAAGGGTCTAGAAAGTAAGTCCTATAAGGAGCAACTGAGGGAGCTGAGGTTGTTTAGCCTAGAGAAAAAAAGACTCTGGGGAGACCTTCTCACTTTCTATGACTACCTGAAAGAAGGTTGTAGCCAGGTAGGGGTTGGCCTCTTCTCCCGGGTAACAATTAACAGGAGAAGAGGAAATGGCCTCAAGCTGCACTAGCAGAGGTTCAGTTTGCACATGAGGATGAATTTTTTTTTCTGAAAGGGTGGTTGAGCATTATAATGGGCTGCTCAAGGAGGTGGTGGAGTCTCCATCCCTGATAGTGTTCAAAAAACAATGCATGTGGCATTTAGTGCTATGGTCTAGTTGACATAATGGTGTTTGGTCAAAGGTTAGACTCACTGATCTTGGAAGTCTTTTCCAACCTTATTGATTCTTTATCATACTTCAGACAGTCACCTAATTCTTGAAAGAAAGACATGAGGAGGTGTTATGGAGCAGAACATTTTCTGTGGAAGTCATTAATTTTGGCACTGCATGGATAAGTTCATATCACCTTTGTAACTGTTTTTCCTTTCTCCATTTGTTTGACAATCACATTTGGGGTAAATGCCACCTCTTCATTGACAGGATCAGTAACAGGCAATTTCATTGTAATCCTTCCTTTTTTACCTTCCTCATTAAACAATCCCTTTTCATTTAAAGGGGGAAAACTTGAGCAAAGTATGAGAGCAATTTTCTAAAGAAGACCTTGCTGTTGACAATGTCATGCGACAATAAAAATCTCCTCATGATATCACATGGCATAATTTTGCTCCTTTGGGAACAAAAAAACTTTCAGATTTAATTTTCAAATAAATGGTATTGACAAAGGAGACAGGAAGTATTCACAATGATTAAAATTAAGCCTCTCAATTCAGTTTCTAAGCTCTTATTTAGTCAATAGAGAGATGTAGACTCTTTTTAGGTGGTGTGAATTGCACTGTGAAAGAACCTGCATTCCTGATTTAGGGATAGATGTTCCAAGTTAAACACTGTAAATGCACAGCACAGGGCACCTGACAGCTGAAATTTCAATATTTTTATATGATTTTTCTTTTCTACAGGATTTCTAATGATTGCCAAGTACTACAGTCTTCCTGGGGGTTCAAGAACAAAAATCACAACCATATCCACAATATTGTTTGTATAAATTCTGAGCTTTTTTAAAATTTTTACTACCTGAAGGGAACAGCTTTGCTGGCTTAGGAAGCCTGACAGCAAAATATGTCAGAAACAGGTATACACAGACATACTCTCCTAATCTGGATTGGAGTCACATATGCACTTTAAGATTCTGCTAGATGCTACAGTAAGATGGATATGAAGTAGTAGCCATGAGTATTTAATTTTTATAATATGCTTCCTTCTGTCATACTTAAATTTTGGGTAAAGGTATTTGTGCTTTGCAATGGCTGGCTGCTCCTTGAAAAACTGTTGTCTGCAGAGCCACAGAGACCAACCTAAAGTCAGGAATGTAAAGGAGGTTACAATAAAACCAACAACTATAGTTTTGAAAGGACTACTGACTAAAACACTGATTTTCAACAAAAGTAACGCTATGACCTAGACTCTCCCAAAAAGAAATATGAGGAGATGTGGAACCTAAATATGGTGGTGCTGAGGAATTCAAAAAAGTGTCAACATGTTATTAGCTTGTGATCTGTGATAACGTAATTGTCATTGGCAACTCATTCCCAAGGGAGAGAAGTGGTCCGCAGGCAGAGTGATAATGGCAAGTTTGGCCCTCAGCCTTTTAACCTCTGAACTAGCCCTGCCATCTAACATAACATGAGGCAAAAACATCCATAACAACTCAGGAATTGAAAAATTTGAAGGATTTTATAAACTACATTTTTTTTTTTTTAGATATGTACACACCCCTCCAGGAAGATTTAGGAAATAGGAAAAGCAGAAACCTCTGAAGTCTGAGGCTGTTTTTTCATAACTATCTTGGTATTTTACTTTTCATTCAAACCACAGAGGAATGCACCTATCCAAAAAGTACACAGGGAGAAACAGAAGGAATACAGTCCACAATTTCTATGGTTACATCTACATCAGCAATTGTTTTGGCTCAGTTGAAGTTTTCTGTACAGTGGAAGCATTTGGTGTTGAGCTCCCAGGATACATATTGTATTGTTTCAGGAGTTTTTCTTCAGAATGGCTCTAGTTTGATCTCATGAACTGAATAGGTGGGCATATCTCCTGGTATAATTTTATCACTCATGTTCTGCAATATTGCTCAAATATGGGATTCAAACTTCATTCTGAACACATCAGTGCTTCACTTCAGCAATTGATCTGTAACTCAAATGAAAATGTTTGTGTCAATCTATAAGTCTTAAAGAATATTCCTCATTTCAGGAGGTTCCTTAGGTTCAAAATTTTCCCATTTCATTATGACCTTCAAAACTATAATTGCTTTTGTGTTTTGTTTCATTTTGTCTTTGATTTTCTCATAGAAGATGTAAAACAGAAAAACCCTAAAAACCAGAATGTTTCAAGCTTTAATCTCTACTTTTGGGTTGTTAGGTTTTTTTACTCTTCATCTCACAGTAATGTAAATTTTATTTTTTATTTTCACAGTTTGTCATTTTTTTGTTTCAGAGCTATTTCCTATGCAGCTGTGATTAGGAGTTCACTTTTCTTTATATTGTAATACATTGGTATTACAACACTCTACTGGTTAAGTTCCTTTCCCTAGGCTAGTAAGTTACATACAGAGGAGATACCAGTCTAAGATTCAGTTGCCTGAACACGTGTGCTACCTGGATGCCAGCTTCTGCCTCTGAATGATGTTGGCCTCCCACATTTGGGAGATTCCTTATCACCTTCAGCCATACAATGTGTTGCATACCCTAGGACATCTATACTGGTGTTAGATCACAAATAGTGATGTTCATACAGGCAGCTAAAATCTGTCAGCTCTAAAGAAAAGTGATGCATCAATTACAAACTCTTTAAAATGTATCCCCAGATTTTTCAGCCTTGCATAAGCTTCTTGGCATATTATTGGTTGACAATTGGCTAATTGCTGTCTTTAGAAACTTAGTTGGTGGGACTGGGAAGAGTAGTGAGAGAATATGAGGAGATAAAATAGACATTTGTCATGTACTGAATGCTGAAATACACATTACTGTCTTCCCATTTTGGAAATTAGTCGGAGAGATTTTGTTGTTATCTTTTAGGTACAATCATTTTGGGGAAAAAAAATAAAAGAAATAAAAAGAAAAAAACCAGCTTATTGGTTTTGTCTACATGTAAGTTTCCTGTAGCTACAAGATAAGTTACAGATTTCTCAATAGGCAGTCAAAAGACAGAAAGAAGGAAATTAAATTAGAATTGATTTCTTACATATCACTATGACACCTTCAGTTTTCAAGAATAGAGACAATGGATTAACTCTTGAAATATTTACTAAATAAGTTTTATTGCCTTAAATGCAGTAATTAATTTAATGTCTGACTTTTTTTTTTTCAGAAAACTTTTGAACGTGTCATTATTTTCTTCATTGAGAAAAAAAAATAAAAAACACAGAACAAACAAAACATCAGCACAGAGTATATCTATTAAGATCACTAATGCTTTTTTAAGGACTCACCCACTCAGGAAAATAGTGTTCTGATATGGGTACACTACTAACAAGAGTAACCACCATGCTTGGATAGAGCATTCATTTTTGCTGTGTTGGTCTTCCAACAGGTATTGGTGTGATTGAAGTCTCCCATAAGGGCAAGGGCCCTCCATCTTTTGAAGAACAGGTAGTTTGGCTGCTTTTTCTTCCTGATCAGGTGGTCTGTAGCAGGCACCTAACACAACATGTCTCCCACACCCATCGTTCCTACAGAGCCCATATCCCATCTTTTGCAATACTACAGTTCTGTGAGCTACCTTACCACGTCTCCATCATCTCAATGAGATGATTGCTCTGGAGCTGCAAACTGACCTCTAATTTCTGCTGCTAGTTTGCCATGCTGTGTGCATTAGTGTACAGGCACTTCAGAGAGGCACAAAAATGTTTTTATTTCCCAAAAAAAAAGATTGCAGAGCTTCCTCATAATGCTTTTCCTATAACAGATTCTAATAAGGTAATCCCCATGGGAATCCACTTCCCATAATTACTCATATGGTACCTCCTTATCTATGTCATACACTTGGGGGGGATACCCCACTGTTCTGTTCTGTAATTTTTGAGGTCTTTGTTTTCCACGTCACCCTGCACCCTACGCTCCTCCCTCCACCTTTTTAAACACTTGCTATTGAAAATAAAATATAATGTGTAGAAAGAGGTCAGCAAATAATATGTATATAATGTTGAACTTGTTTGCCTACTTTCAGTAAACAGGAAAAAATCACTTGTAACTTAAATGCCAATATGAATGTTGTTCATTAATTAAAAAAAAAAAAGGGTCAATATTCTGTGAAAAGAACATAGAAGGAGCTGCAAGATCTGGAAAAACCAATAAGTGTTCATCAAGTTCATCAATGTATATGACTTCGTAATGCAGTTTTTAGAAGGGAATAAAATCAATCATATCAGAAAATTTTTGTCACATATGATGACTTGTTTCTTCCCTCAAAAAAAAAAATTCCAAGGTCAGATCAGAATTTAATTCTACTGGTTTTTCTTAGCTTTCATACAGAAACATGTAAATCTTAGTTGCATTGGAGGTCATATTTTATTACAGGATAGTTAGAGTTAACTTGTGAAATAAGAATGAGTATTACCTTATAATACAACTGATACCAAATACACTTGGGCTTAGAATTTACACATAGTTAAAAATATAGTTTAATTTTACCATCAGTTGATATTACAGGATTTGAGATGACTATTTGTTACAAATCATTATATAAATATTTAACCAGAAAGAGGTACACAGATATTTTAGACATTTTTCTGAAATCAGGTCATGAAATGAGCATAACAAAGTTATGCTTGCAAGACTATTGCGAAACTATATAATATCAAATGTATACATCTGTTATGTCTTGATAATAGCTGATAATCAATGTTTGTAAGACATCCAGTGAATAATGGAAATATCCGCAATTTCATGGCAGTGAAAAATGATGGCAGAATAAAACTGATGATAAGGTAAACTTAACATTTAGAAAGCTCACTAAAAATATACATTTGAAAACAAAATATTTTTTACTGAATTAATATCTGTCTTGTGCCCAATCTACCTTATGCTGATTGGAGAAAGGTAATGATGTCAAAAGTTAAACTATACTTACTATGAACAGATATGTATCTTTTTGTGCTTTATATGTGATTTGTTTTCTGTCTTATACACAATGGACTGCATTCTAATAAATTTAAGCTATTATTTACTGAGTTTCAGTTATGCTTCAGGGGGTAATTATACTCAGATTTTGCAGTTTTATCACTTATTGTGCCTACTAAGTCAATTCTGGCAATATATTGTTAATGTATTACAGTTAATAAACTAGCCAATGTTGGCTAAATGAAAGTCATCCTATTAATTTCAAGATTATTATAGTGGTTTCTGTTAACCATAGACATCAAGCCTTATATGAGCAATGTCTGATATGCTAGTCTTTTCATATATTTTCCTCAGGCAGGTCTCCTATCATTAAAGTTGCATGGGAGTATGAAACTTGTGCATAAATTACGATTCTTTATAGAATTGTTTGTGTCTTCCCTTATACCTATCATGCAATACATGAATGTTTTTAATGGTTGACTGCACAAAGAGTAAGAATATGTGATTAACATATTTGTAAGAAATATAAAAAAAAATATGAAAATATTCAAGAAATATAATTTAAGAGAAATTTTAGTTTCCAATAGTTTATATTTTAAAAAAAATTAGTAAATTATATTAGGAATTAAGCAGAGAAAAAAACCCCTAATAAAATTCAAAAAGAGGAAATTAAGGTATCTGAGTGACATCTGTGTAAAAAAAAACTTTCTTGGTTATAGTATGGAAAAACAGATCCATACTTTTGGTTTCTTATTTTCCATACAAATGAAAGGCAGTTTTCAGATTTGGAAAATTGCCATTTCATATATATACTAAAAAAAAAAAAAGCTGTTTTGTTGTGAAATAGAAAATATTCACAATAAATCAAATTCACAAGTACTTGCTAAGCAAAACCTGGTAGTTTTTCTCAGAAAAAAAGGCTGAATTGATTTTGTGGTATCAAAACAAGCTATCTACACTTCCATACCTCAGCAAAGAAATAAACTAAAATTACATTTCTATTGCTACAAGCTTGTAGTTTATATTTTTCATGCATGTTCCCTGGCTGAAGTTATAAGAGAGTAGTTGTTGAAGGAGGACTTGCGTATATAAGTGGTCACCGACTCAGGAATGACAAGTAGCTAATTTACTTTTCATATATTTACTTGTAGGTGTTCTCTTTTACAGAGAAGAAGTTTAATTTAGTTTGTCAACCAAAATTGACTGTGATGGATCAAACAACCTCTATAATTCATGTACCATATTTTACTAATATTGGTACTTTTTCTATGAATCGCCTGCACAAGAGCAGTCTGACCGTACACAACTGAAATCAGCAGTAAACATGCTGTTGACTTATGTGAGAGTAAAACATAACAGGATGCTGAAGCTGCCTTCCTGTTGATGAAGCATTTTCTCCCACAGCTTCTTTTCTAGTACATTCTCTGTAAAGATACATTTATATGACACAGTACAGTGTTCTGTAGAAAGGACTATATTGATACAGAATAATTGAGGAACAGGTATATTAGCCTGGAATTGTGCCATATCATATCAGCACTTCTGGCACCTTTGCTACATTGCTGTGCTGCACAGCATCTGGTAGACATGTAATAAGCAAGCTAATCCTCTCCACCTACCAAACATTTGCCTAGTGTTCTCAATCCTATTGAATAGTCATGCTTTGTTTTATTAGTCCCAAAACATATTACCACACTCTTCTGTTAATTCTCAGCAGTCATTGCTGTTACTCAACTCCAACACTCTTGCATTAACTACTTATGTGATTTTCATTTGTGGCTTACATACTTTTCCACATAATGAATTGAACTGATGAACAAGGCTACAAGTACTAATTCATTCCTTACAACAATTCCTGTAATATCTAGTTTGGAAACTATACTCCCTCTTAGGGAAAAAAAATACAAACCAACAACCACAACTGCTTTCTCAATTTTTTATTTACTCAGTATTCTGTACTCAGGACAATTGCCTTATGTAAACCAGTGTGAAATAAGTTTTTAAGCTTGTAAGGCTTAGTACCAGACATGAATCCACTAAATACAGCAAGTTTTAGGGGTCCAGACTGATCCTTCTTCTTTCAGAAGAAAGATAAGGCTGCAGCATTAACTTCTCTGACTGATTTTATTCTGCATTCTGAAAACCACTGCACTCTGGAATAATGAAAATATAGGCTGCATATAAAGGTAAACTGTCCCTGGTTTAGAAACCCATAAACTATGGTTATATGTCAATGTATTCAGATTACAGTAAACTTCTTCTATAGATGCTAGAGCTATAGACAAGTAGGTACTGACACTGATTATGAAAGGAACTGTGTATATTTCCTTCTAATCTAAACTTTTATCTGAGTTGCCTAAAGCTAGTTAGGTATGAGGAAACAAGATTTAACTACTTTCATTTAATATGGAAAGCTGACAGAAATTTCACACAGTTCGCTGAAAGGAAGTGTTAAGTCCTGCACTTAGGGAGGCTTAACTCCAAAGTATGGGTACATGCTGGAGGAAAGGAGATGAAGCAAAGACACTTTTCATTGATGCCCAGTGACAGAACCAGTGGCATAAACTGAAACACAGGATGTTCTTCTTGAACATCAGGAAACACTTTTTTACTCTAAGGGTGACCAGTTACTGGCACAGGTTGCCCAGGGAGGTTCTGGAATCATCATCTCTGCAGATATTCAGAACCTCTCTGGGTACAGTGCTGGCAGCCTGCTGTAGATTGCTCTGTTGGAACAGGAGGGCTGTAGCAGACGACCTCCAAAAGTCCCTTCCAATCCCACCCATTCTGTGATTCTGTGAATATTAAAATATCAATTAGCTCTTCAAAATTCCTACTAAGCTTGCTATCTAGGTCTGCAGACACGTAAAGGCCCTGCCTCTTTGTGTTTGTACAACACCTTGAGCCTCAGCAGTGTCCTACTTAAAGGCTTAACACCAGCAGGATTTTAATTCCAAACTCTTCTCTGAATTGGAATGGACTAGATCCAACAGAAGTGAGATATCTTTTGTGTACCATGTAGTTCAGTGGTTATAGAATCATAGAATCATTTAGGTTGGAAAATAATGTTAAGATCATAGAGTACAATTGTTAGCCTATTACTGCCAAGTCTACCACTGAACCATGCATGTAAGTGCCACATATAAATGTCTTTTAAATACCTACAGGGATGGTGACACAAACACTTCCCTGGGCATCGTGTTCCAAGGCTTGACTACCCCTTTGGTGAAGAAATTTTTAATATCCCACCTCTCTACAAACTCCTTTCAGGTAGTTGTAGACAACAACAATGTTCTCCAGGCTGAACAACCCCAATTCTCTCAGCTGCTTCTCATAAAATTTGTGCTCCAGACTCTTCACCAGCTCCATTGCCCTCCTCTGGACATGCTCCAGCACTTTCTTGAAGTAAGGGACCCAGAATTGCACACAGGACTCAAGCTGCAGCCTCACCAATGCCAAGGACCGCAGGACAATCGCTTCCCTAGTCCTGCAGGCCACAGTATTTGGGATACAATTCAGGATGCCATTGGCCTTCTTGGCCACCTAGGCCACAGTGCTGGCTCATGTTCAGCTGGCTATCTACCAGCAGTCCTAGGTCCTTTTCCACTGGGCTACATTCCAGCCATCCATCTCCAAGTCTGTAACGCTACATGGGGTTGTTGTGACAGCACTTGGCCTTGCTGAGCTTCATCCAATTGGCCTCAGCCCATCGATCAAGCCTGTCCAGATCCCTCTGCAAAGCCTTCCTACCCTCCAGCAGATCAACACTCCTGCCCAGTTTGACATCATCTGCAAACTTATTGAGGATGCGCTCGATCCCCTCATCCACATAATTTGTAATTATATTAAATAGAACTCAAGCTACTAAACAGAACATGTAACTTGAAGGCAGCAGCACTACCCTCGTATCTGTTCTTCTTTATGGTATTTAAGCCTCACCTTGAGTCCCCAGCTTTCCTGATACTGCAGTTGGAATCACTGTCCGTGCTTCCATGTCTGTCTATGAAACTCACTGTGAATCCACTCACAGAAAACTGCAACATTTTGTATCTTTATTCGATTTAAATGCTCATTTTTTTAACAATTAATTTTGGAGTTTCTGACTCCATGATAACTTCATATTAGTTCAAGATTTTTGTGGCTTTGCTGTTGAAGTCACCGGGTTATTCCCCACACCCTAAAGGTGACACTGACATATGTACACTTATCTACCAGCCCTTGCATCATCATTTATCAAAGTCCTGAAACGGAAAACCATTTTTTTAATATAATAATTATTTGAATTAAAGTAAAAGTCAGACAGGGATAAAATAACTTACCAAAAAAAAAGTTGTTTTGCTACTCAATATCTTTTGTCATGCCTCTTTGACCAGCTTCCTTCCTTTAATATTTCAGCTGGTGTCTGTCAAAGAAATTAATTGACACAGCAAAATAAGTGCAGGATAAGACACTCAGATTCAGATAATAAGCTTAGGTACCACATACCTAGTATTTTTTGATCTTTTAGGTCTATTCTTTTAGGTTCTCTTAGGCTGGGTAGTTCAGTACCAATCTGTTGTTAATAACAATATTCCCCATAATACTTAAATAATGTTAAAGGTACAACACAAACCGACAAAAGCAAGGCACTTAAAAGTTTTGCTGGATACCGCCTTTCACTTAGCCTATTGTGCACAGTTACAGGTATTGCAGAACAAATCATTCAGTGATCTGAGAGCCTCTTTTTAATGGTTAAGTATAGTGGAACAAATCAAGCCTGGAGTATTATCCTTCACACTGATTTTCCCATTGCTTTTGTCAGTTTCTGTCATAATTTGGCTTTTAGCACATTAATTTCCTCCATTTATGAAATGCTCCTCATAGAAGTAGTTTCCTGCCATGGGGATATGCAATCTGAGACTTCTTAAAATATGTATTGTGTAATTATGTATCATGGTAACAGTGGAGCAGCAATTATTATTTTATATTTCAAAGACTATTATATGTTACACCATTTTCTACTAGGACTTTCTCTCCTGGATATAACCACATTGTAAAGAAATCAGAAATGAGATTTTCCATATGTTTGAAGTTACCCAGTTAGTAATCATACAGTATCACTTGTCATAATCAATAATGTTTACCAGAACATAAGTTAATATTTTGAAATAAATGTCCAGTTGCATTGATGAGATTGGCTGTTGACACTGATTGGCAGACAGAAGTGAGTCCTTCTGGCAGAACTGAAATGTAATAGCTATTGAAAAATGTGAGTAACAAAAAGCTACAATTCTTCTTTAAAATTTAAAAATACAAAGAAATCTGTGTCTAAAACTATGCTATTTTGTTTAGGTTCCAAGGGGCTTTGAATGCAAACAAAATGGAAAAAGTGTATTGCTTACTTAGGAGGGGAAAAGTGGACCAAAAAACCCCCCATGATTTTTTCTCCTGTAATACATACAGGTTTTTGCTCTATTCATCTGCTATGACACCAATTGCACTTAGTGCATATTGTATGTGCAGTGTACATGAATATTAAGAAATAACAGGTAAGAAAGTGTATTAAGTGTTGTCAGATAGTTATGGTAGGAAACAATCAGCCAACGGATTTACAGAGACAGGTTGATCTTCTCAGGAGAATCAATGAGTTTAAAAGGAGCTGGGATAACACATGGTTGCTGTTAGTCTCAGTGGGAGTGACTGCAGAGGGGGAGGAGGGATGTCTGTGCACGCAGCAGGTAGAGCTTGGGGCAACATACCCGTTGTTTTCCTACACGAGATGTTGATAGCCAGACTGAAGGAAAAAAAAGAGACTGCTGCACAAAGTAGTTTTGTTGCCTAATTTCATCCAAATGTCTGCGTAGTACCATGAGTGTGTAAAATAAAAATAAGTAGGGAAAACACTAAAAGCTATTTCCTTGCAGTGACCTAAAAGAAAAGATCCTTTGACAGACATCATAACTAACAGACCTTTTTCTCTGTGTGGGGCCCTTGGACCTCTTCTTTCCCTGGCTACATGCCCTAACTGAGACCAGGCCTATTTAATTTGTATGAGATAATTGAAAGTATTTGTTTATTGTGTCCCTTTCTACCTGCCCTACCTAATTCTTCTGTTTCTTTTCTTGATCTATGTAAAATAGAAGCACTTTCATGATGTGTTGACATTTGTCTGTAGTCCTTGCTTTGCAATAAATAGCCCATCAGTTATCACATCTTTGTGATCATGTAGCCCTACTTTACCCCTTGGACAGAAAACAGAAACAAAAACGAAACAAGAAAACCTGAACACTTAAACAACACTGGCAGGAGACTAGTGGTTTTTTCCTGATCATTGCTTAGCAACTTCAATAAAGCTTGAGAACTTTTAGCAACCATCTTTCACTGTACAGTTCTCCAGAATAAGACTTTGAAAACACAGTCTCTCTCATTTAAATATCTCTGCCCCAGGGATTGCTGTTCCAGTTGTGATAATTTCTTTAATATGTGGATGAAGACTTGCAACTTCATTATCTACAATGCTAATATCTATTCAGATTCTATGTCGCTGTTTGCAATAATTCAGGTATAGTTCAGTGTTTTTTCTAAGGCTCCTAAGCTAGAACAGTCAAACACTATTGCTAGTGAAGAGGAACAGAAACTCTTTCAATTTTAGATGCATTGAATTGTGTTGCTGAGAAAAATTGCTCAGTTCAAATAGTTTAAACTAAATTAGGATCAAAGCAATTTAATGATTTATTAATGACATGTAATTAACCAGAAAACAGTGAGCTATATATTCAGGATCGATATCAATAATACAATAGTTAAACCACAAAGCTAGACACTTATAAAATGCTAATAAGCTCATGCAAGTTTTTAAACACCCTTCCATAACTAAACCTTAAAGAATTTAATGCCCCCCTACACCCCAGACAGAGGTCATTGGCATTCCTCTCCAGCAATGCAGGTTCCTCCCTTGCTCACCTCCTGCAAGAGGTGTGAGCCCTCCAGTGCTGTGTGACAAAGCCCTCCACAAGATCCCCTGCACCTAGCAGTGAGGTAGCCCTGGGTGGTAGCCCCACATGACACCTCACTGTGGGTACAGGTCCTTCCCAGCACCCCATCGTGAGGCTGGGCTGAGCTCGACTCAGGTGCTTAATGTTACCATTTTTACTGCAAACAGCCTCCAGATAGTTTTGTTCAACCTCCATAAACACCATGTGCTCTCACATTCTTATTTTTAAGTTATCCAGGCTATCTGCCAAGGGTGGCTGTGCAGGCACCCTCGCAAAATGCCTGCTGAAGGCACCCATCTCTCTTGCTATTAGTGTTTGAGGAAGTGAAAAGCAACTGGATTTCACCTGTTTTAGGCATCTCAGTTATTTTTGCTACAATGAATGTTGACCAATGTGCCTAATCATAGACCAGTGCTGTCACTTTCAGTGAGTTCAGCTGGAAAGGTGACTACTTATTTCAGGATCAAAATTGATTCATGAAAAGTAAACTAAAATTTTGACTCTAGAAAAGTCTGATTTACACAGCTGATGGTCCACTATAATTCTAAAATCACCACTTTATAAGAAAGCCAATTTGAAACTATTATGCAGTGTTTTCTTTGTAGCTGAAGAACCAAGATTTTAATACTGGCTATGACCCTGATTTTATTGGTAAAGTCTGCTGAAAATAGTCTCCTCTACAGAAAAGCACACTGTTGTTGAATTGATGTCACTGTCAGTCAAAGCAGTGCAAAGATAGTGAGTGCTAATGAGCAACATTTTCTCTCATACCCATTCATATCAATATTGTTGTTGATCCTCAGGAATATTTCAAAAAGCTTACTGTTTATCTGCAGAACTCCACAAAAACTTTCATATATAAACAATAACCATAAAGATGATTAAAGCATCACTTGGCAATATCTTCACAATTTCCCAATCCAAATCTCAGTTTTAAAATATCTAGTTAAGCAGGTGAACATCCAATCCCTACGCAGAACACATAAAAAGATCTTTGAACCTAACAAGAGTCATTAATAACTTTTAGACCAGAATAAGGCCCTTCTTGAATTGTAAACATCTGATTTGGCACCTATTCTCAAAACAGAAAAAAAAATGACTAATTACTTGAATTCTTCTCTCAATGCATTTCTAAATTGTTATACAGCTGGAAGTCTATGACAGTACAGCATATTTCAAAAATGAAGGGTAAGAAATAATATTTTTTTAAAAAAATTTTTAAGCAACTATGCATAAATACATACCACTGGTTTAAATAATGTTTTTCCTCTTTTCAAAAAGACATTTATTTGTAGTTGATATTTAGTAAAGCAACATTTTTAACTATATGATTAATTTATATTTAACCTATTCTTTTAAGCTAAAGCCTTCCTTTAGTACATAAGAATAAGAATAGATTTAGGCATAAATCACAGTATTTGTTAAAATTGGTATAATATAGACTAGCTCTTTAAATTTATTCTGCAAAACTATTTATATGATTAGGTCAGTGGAAAAAATGGTTGCTTAGTAGTGGTTGTCATTATCATTGCTGGAAGTGATTGCTCTTAAAAATTTTGAAAAGCCAACTGAACCTATTGTTATGCAGAAGCATACAATGTGGAGCTTAACATCAAGACTATACAGGACTAATGGTTCTTTGCCATAAAGTTATCTGTTTATAATATATCAGAGATAATATTGGTTTCTTTAGAATTCAGATGTTCCTCTCAAAACCAATAATATTAAATAACTGACTTGCACAATTTTTTCTCTTCTTACCATCACTTGTTTCAGTATCACTGGTATGTACCCTTCTGTCTACACCACTTCTTTAATAATATTCCTTTCTCTTGCCCAAAACCAGTTTGCACTGCGAATGGATTCCTATATAAAATTAACCCCTGAACACGCACTGCTGCTTCATGTTCTCAAAGACATGTTGTCATTTCTCATCTTATCATTTACAGACAAGTTCAGCCATGTGAATGTATCCTATCGTATCCTTTTTAGTGCCAAAGAAAAAACAAATATGAGGCTACCTACGGTAAGAAAGTCTTTTCTGCTACAGCTGCTTGTCTTAGACGCAGCAGAAACTCTGATCCTTATTTCAAAATTAATATTTTGCTTCATAAAGAGTAAAAAAAAGAAAAAAGAAAAAGTGCCAACATCCACAATCCACAGAAAGCCCTGTAGAGACTCCCATAGTTGTAATACTGACCTAATACTATTCTCCAGAGAATGTTAAGAATTTCTTTAGTTCTAAAGAAAAAAATCTGAGGAAAGACTTAATAAAGAGTGTAGTACCATCTATTAAAACAGAAATAAAAATTTTATGGATGTTTTATATATAGCATTTTTGTAATAACTGTTTCAGAAGTTCCCATTTTTGAACTGGCAGAAAAGAGCCTATTGATTAATGTTTTTCATAACTAATTAAATGGAATAGGATAAAGTACTGAAGTGACAGAGATCTAAAAAGGATAAGGTCTACTAGTTCATCCTCCTCCTGGTACAATATTATTTCAAAATATGTTATTAAGTCTTGTTTTAAATGATTTAAGCAATAAGAGCTGCATTATTACACATTTGACACAGCTTTGTAACTGAGAACCTCTTATATGGTTTTCAGAAAATGCAACTTTATTCTTTCTCTTTAACACACTTTGCACCACTCTAAAAATGCCCTTTTCTTGTACTTTTTGAAACAGTAATTTCCATACTGTTATCCTACCTTTAATGAACAATTTAATCTCCCTGTTTTTTTCTGGTCTTTCTGGTTATTCTCAATATTTGCAGTTCCATGACTGTCAGTTCTCTAGCTTTATGTCTCCAATGTCTCTGCTTACATATCCAAGATATAAATACCAGTGCTAACCTTTTCCTTCCTCACCATATTATACTACATTTTCTATTAAATGACTCCTTCCTTTCATCATTATTGTCATTTTTAAGCTTCCCTAGCTGCCTTTTTGTTTGTGGTTTGAACGATTATACTTAGAAGTCAAAAAGTTCTTCTGCGATGTACACTCATAAGCTCTTCCTAGGGTTTTCTCACTATTTTTCTGTTCATCTGGCAAAAGAAAAAAGAAGCTATTGGACCTAACTTTTGGAATGTAAGTAAACAAAGAATTTAAATAATCTGAGCCATTGTATGGCTGTTCTTTAATCTCAGATTTGCAGTTACCTACAAACTTTCCTAGGCCTTTTATATGTATAGGTATCTTTTATATGTATATGTAACTGTTATATGTATATCTTTTTCTACATGTATGTGTATATGCATAGATATGTGTATCTATGTTTTTGTATATGCATATACACATACATTCACATGTATATATATAAACACACATATTCATGAACTCAGATTAAGAAAATACTGGGAAATTGGATGTGCCTAAATGCTCAGTCTTATGCTTTTTGGATAATTAAAACCCCTATTTTTACTAAGCAACTAAATCTAAATAAAATAAAATAAACAACAACAGAGAACCTCCCAAACCCAAGAACTGAATTTAGAAGCAAAGAGTAAAAGTAATTAGAGGACACACTAAAAAATATTACAGAGATGAAAGGACCACTTTTAGCTGTCTAGCTCATTAATTCATTTACTCTCCTTGGAGGATAGAACTATAAACCTCTTTTTTACCTACTCTGTAACACAGACTGGACTGAAGTTTAACTTCCCTTTTAAATTGAGTCTTTTGATTTACAGTACCTTATGTTCAGAAAAGTAGAAAGTGGATGCTACATGCTTCTTCCCAGTCAATGCAGGTGCTTAGCCACCAGGTTATCAAACCACTCTCTTTTTAACTCACTCACATCTAAAATGTGTGTGTAGGGCAAAAATAGTTTAGCAAGAGCAAATTAAACAGTCCCAGAGAAAAAAACTGCAAAACAATTTAAGTTTATTTATGACTCTTGTCTGAAAAATCTGAATGCCTTGTTCTTGAACTATTGATATTTTTTAATATTTTAAGATTCTGTCACTTTCTTTGTTTTCTCTTTTTTAATTTTCTTTTTCCATTTGAATTGCTGCTATTGATAATTGCAGAATTATGTAATAGTTCTGACTTTTGTTGCATCCTAATTTCAAGCTAGATGGGCTTTGTTGTCTGGTAACTTTTGTAGCTGATTTAGCAGACAAAGCCTCAAGGGTGGTGAAGCAGACCAATCAAGCACAGAAAAGAGAACATCAGGCCAGGTACCAGAGATTTTTTTTGCCTTTGACAATAATAAGACAACTAAATCACTACAGGCTGGGGAAAGAGTGGCTGGAAAGCAGCCCAGTGGAAAAGGACCCAGGACTGCTGGTAGACAGCCAGCTAAACATGAGCCAGCACTGTGCCCAGATGGCCAAGGAGGCCAATGGCATCCTGAATTGTATCCCAAACTATGTGGTCTGCAGCACTAGGGAAGCGATTGTCCTGCTGTACTCGGCACTGATGAGGTCACATCTCAAGTCCTATATCCAGTTTTGGGCCCCTCACTACAAGAAAGACATTGAGGTGCTGGAACAGGTGCAGAGAAGGGCAACAAAGCTGGCAAGGGGTCTAGAACAAGTCCTGTGAGGAGTAGTTGAGGGAGTTGGGATTGTTTAACCTGGAGAAAGGGAGACCCAGGGGAGACCTTATCACACTCTACAACTACCTAAAGGAGTTTGTAGCAAGGGGGGGATTAGCTTCTTCTCCCAGATAACTAGAGACAGGACAAGAGGACATAGCCTAAAGCTGCACCAGGGGTGGTTCAGGTTGGACAACCGGAATTCATGAAAAGAGTTCCAAAGCATTGGAACAGACTGCCCGGAGAGGTGGTGGAGTCACCATCCTGGAATTGTTCAAGAAATGACTGGATGTGGCTGTCACTACCCACTTGGTAGGGGGTGCAATGTTCATTGTAAATTCTTGTCAGACTGAAGAGAGGCATCAGTCCATGTGTCAGGGAACTTTTATGCTTTTTATTATATAATCGTTTTAACTCTAGCAACTAGCCCCCTATTTAGTCTCAAAAGCATTAGCTAACACTCAACTTTTACAACACACTTCAACATGCTCCCAACTCTCACAACAAAGCAATACAGAGTAAGAGGTAGAATATTTATAAATAGAGGTAGAATATTGATAAAGAAAGAAAGAGAGAAAGAAAGAGAGAAATAAAGAAAGAGAAAGAAAGAAAGGGAGAAAGAGAGAAAGAAAGAAAGAAAGAGAGAGAAAGCAAGCAAGCAAGCAAGCAAGCAAGCAAGCAAGAAACAAAGAAAGAAAAAGAAAGAAAAAGAAATAAAAAGAAAGTGGGACCAATCCACTTCCTTTTATAGGTAATCTGGTGCATGCTTTTTTGTTCATGCATGTGCAGCCAGCCCTTTTGAGCCCTTCAGGAAGTGAGTTGGGGGAGTTGATGCAGGCACACTGAGACTTTTAAGGTAGAAAAGGAAGTTGGCTTGGAACAGCATTGCCCCACCTCCACAGCACCCTCTCTTCCAATCACAACTTTCCTGTCACAACAGCTAGAATGTTTGCAATAAAACATGTTTACATGCTTAGGCTTGGTTCTCCACAGTGGCACTTAGTGTAGTTGAGAAGGTCATGACTGGCCAAAGGTTGGACTCACTGATTTTGGAGGTCTTTTCTCACCAAAATGATACTATGATTCTAAGTCTTAGAGAAGTAGCAATACAGTTCAAGATATTGGCATGATTAACTCTTTATAACTGATTCTGAAATAAAGTGGTACTTTTGCAACTGGTAAATTGAAGGGAGTATCCACGGTCTAACAGATCTCTTAATACAAAACAAAATCTTCTCAAAATGTATTTTAAGTGTGCATATGCTAGTGCATCAACAGTAGTAGCAGTAGTAAAGGATTGTGATATTTAAAATGGAGAAGAGCTGATCAAAATTCTCTGTTTAGATGTTCGGTTACTTAAACACTCCTCATCATAATTTCTGAAACTTAAAATTGTTGTATACAAATCAGAATCTTATGCAATGCCATATATTATTTTTCTTACTTCAAAGGTGACATGCAGATGTACTGCATAGATGGAGTAGCTTAACCAAAGATATACATTAGGAAATAAATAGAAACTGCACATATGTCAATCCCAAGTAAAGCCAAAAGCACTGCCATGGGAACCATGAAAAAAACACACAAATTGTAGTTCATGAATCCTAACCCTTGCGACAGAGGAATCACTGGCCAAAATAATTCTCAACACTTGTTGTAAAAAGCCAGGCAAGTTAATTTGCAATGATACACCTTCCTAGTGACCAAATGAGACACCGAGCACACTGGGTCAGAGTTGTCAAATGGTCTATGATTTGCATAATTTTTAATTTTTTTTTGAGAAACCCTACATGAACCCTATGTAGTATCATGCAAAAAAGGAAAAGTTTAATATGAGTGATGAGAATAATCCAAAGCACCTTGTAACATAGTGGTGGTCTGTGTCTAACCAGAAGGTCAAAGAACCAATGTGTCTTGCTCTGGAAAATGGTCCTGGCATGAAATGCTGCATTACACATCAAGATGACACCAAACAATTGCACAGTATTGGCCAATCCAGAGCCACGAAAGTTCATATTCGGAAATTAGCATGGATAATTAAGCCATCTAGAGTGGCCAACTGTCCAGATTTACTATGGGTGTCAGAGCTATGGCACATGCCTAGCAGTTGTTTGTCAAAGATGGGTGGTTTGTTTGTCTCCTCGCCCTATGCAGGATGTAAGCACATAAACATTCAGCTGAGAAAAGAACACTATCTTACAACAAGGAAGATTTTTTTTTTAAGTAGGTACTCGTATCAGTTCAGCAGCATATTTCTGGAAAATTTCTTCAGATGTGCTTCCAAATCCCATAGAAAATGCACTGTAGGTGTTCAGACACTTGCAAAGTGCCTATCTCAATGTTCTTAACCATTAACTAAAAAGTGCCAGGCATACAAAGGTGAGTAAAGGCTGTATATAGAGAATTACTGAGATTTTAAAACTAAGAGGACTGTTAGTTAACCTAACTTAATTCATGTAATACAGACAACAGAAGTATACTTAACAGCTGTACAACTGTGTTGCTAACTTCTTTTTGTTTTGGTTTGGTTTTTTATAGCTTCATTTTGAAACCAGAAGTAATAGAGAAGTCATTGTTTTCCTAGGGAAGTTGTTAAGATCTCTCTGATATGACCTTTATATCTAGTCTAATTTACCTAGCTTTGCCTTCAAACCACTGCATCTCATTATGCCTAATGCCACAAAGATTCTCAACTAGGCATTTGTAGATTGTGATGAAGTCATGTCCTTGAAGAAATTCAATACGTGGAGCTTTTGCAGCTTCTACACATGAGCCACTTTCTTCATCCTTCCTCATTCCAGTAATTGTTTTCAAAATCTTCTAAAATTACAACATCTTTTCTACAGTAAAAGCACCAGAACTTGTCATAGCAGTCAACTAATAATTTTGTTAATATCATGTTGTGGTGCAGGAACACTACTTTTCTTCTTGCATAGTTGGTGCTGAAGCTTAATTTCTGAATTGCATCTGGGTAATTGAATTATGTTGGTTATCATGGGAATAGTACTGATTCAAGTTTTCTCACATGTGGACTTGAAAGTAAGATTTTATACCTATGAGGCTGAAAGAAAGAGGTACAAAGTCAAAGGTCAAACTCAAAAGAAGGAGAGAATGGAAAGCTTGAGAGAACCATGTTAGCTGTAGTCAGTGACAGCAGGGAAGACAAGGTTATAGGTGGCAAATTCCAAGGAACTGTCAATATACCAAACTTGCCAGCTCTACCCTGTACTATATGTTCTTCCTCCATTTTTCTCCTTGGAAGCAGTAGAGGAAGAAATCACCTTCCAGTGCACAGGAAAAGGATGAAACAGACCTTTTTTTTGGTTTTTTGGAGCCTATGAAGCCTGCAGCTTGGATAAGCATCTAGTTGTTGGATCAGCTCAAATCATACTAGGGTGATCTGATGTTTATTCTGACACAATATTTCACCCCTTTGTGTTAAAAAGTAAAGTGTTAAAATGTACTTCATTCTACTAAATAATGTCTCACCTTAATGTGTTTACCTGGATTACCTCTTTATTTATTTATTGCCACTAAACGTGTTCTTGTATTTTCAGTAATTTTATTCACTGTTCATTTATATTTTCTTCAAAACTACCGATATAGACAGTGAATAACCTTAGGCTGCAATATATTCACGGCATCACAAGAAAATCCATCTGTAGTGACTCATAATTTCTCATCTGCAGTTTCTTATTGGGACTTAGTAGCAGAGACAATTATTAGTACATTAAATATGCACATCTTCCTTTTATAAGACATCTTTTTTTTAAACCAGAAAGTCATGTGATGTGAATCAGACTACCTTACAGAAGTCTGAATATTTTATTCAGCAAATTGACCTTTATAAACCAACAGTGTAATCTTGTAAAGAACAGTAAACAGTTTGTGTAAGAAGGCTTATGTTTCATTAAACTGCATTGGCTGACACTAATTTTGAATGTTACCAGCTCTTAATTATTTGCTGATTACATTCAGGCCAGCTTTTTGATAACTGTCGGAGATTGATATCAACCTAGCTGTCCTTCAATTTCCTCTCTTGTAACCTTTCAGAACACTAGTACAGCATTTCAGCTATTTTCAAATACTCTCTGAGTTTTCCACTATTTCTGTTTGAAAACATCCGCAGACATTTCTGGATAATTCCTTGGGTGTTCTTACATTCGAGTGTCCTAGCTCTGTGTTTTAATAAATGCTTAACTTCATTACATTTTTTAATACATTGTAATTGTAATAAACCTAATTAACAATATAAAATCTGATATCTATTCTTCTCTCTTGTTCTGAGGGTTTTTTGTTGTTATAGGTATTGTTTCCCTATGATGCCAAACATAAACATAGACTAAATAGTTCTGCTTTTTCTGCATCAAGATACCTAATTTTGCCATCTCTGTTAGTATCAATAAAAGTTGCTAGTTGCGGTTCTGATTTATATACATCAGAACAGAAATGCACATATACATATTTCATACATATTTCTTTTAGCTACCCTTAACTGCCTCAATTCCTTAGCCATTACAGTTTGCACTTTACTTCCTCTTTTTTAATTAATGTATCTTTGTTCTTTAAAAACACAGCAACACAGAAAGGCAACAAACTTTCTTTATCATTCAGATATTTTTAGTAAAACAAATATTTTTTGAAGAAAAAATATGTGCTTGGAACACCTGACAAAGCATCTTAAACACATTTCAATCATATATATACATGTGTGGGTGTAGTCAGTGTAACTGTGCATATATGAATATCCAAAGAAAGAGATTTTCTCTCATTTTGATTCATCCATAGCTTTTCTTCCAATTTTCAGATGCTGAATTTTAAAAATGCATCAGGGTTATACAGTACTACTTAATAGGTATTCGTTTTGTATAAGCACAGGAATTAAACATTCATTTAACCATGTTTCCTAAAAGTCCAAGCACTATAGAAAATATTTTTCTAAGCCAATAAACTGGAAGAAATAAATTATACAGAAATAGTAAAAAATAAGTGTTTACAGTAGATGAAGGCTGTTTATATAAAGAAAAACATGTACAAATATTGAAGAGGGAATAATATACTGCAAAACTGGTGAAATTCATTTGGGTAGGCAATGGTTTGCTTCAACATTTTTTGTTGTTCCACCATAAATTGCCTTTATTAAACATCAACAGTCTCACTTAATAAAAAAAGAAGTAAGGAAAAAGAAAAGAAAGAGGAACAAGTAAAAGAAAAACTAGTGACGTAAAAATATAGGGTCCCTGAACTCAATATTATTTGTAGGTGAATTGTCTCAGTCTACCTGAATTGTCTAAATCACTACAAAATAAGTTTAGAAATGAAACGAGAACTCAGTCTCTGATGCAGTGGTGATAAATCAACTTGTAAACGTGCAATTTGGCTACTGCCTGTGTTAGTCTTTACTATTTTTTCATACTGAATATGAGAAGGAAAATGGAAAGGGTGAAAAAATTATCTATTTTTGCATTGTGTGTATACTTCCCTATTCAAAAACTGCGTTGATACATTCACTGAATACATAATTTTGTCTTGTATTTTAACATGACAAAATTAACAACTTTACATTGAAAATTCTTATCTAATATTCCTCTAATTCAGCATTAGGATTCAAATTTTTATTTTCACTATTATTTTCTACAGTTCCCATGGTACTTACAATTCATCCTGTCTCAGAATAGTAAAGCAAAACAACAGAGGGGACAATTATGCAGCACTTTTAAAATACCTATTTTTAATTTTAGAAATAAGTCTGGAATATTAAAAACTGTAAATAAATGTGTTTTCACAACCATGCAAGTAGTTTAATATAGGCAACATTAAAGCATGTTTGTAGTACAAAAATAGCCTTCTACAACACAGTGCATCAGCAACAGTTCAGTCCAAATGTTGCAGATAATTAATCTCATTTTCCCTCTGCTTCATTTTGTGTTCTATTAGTTTTCTTATTCAAACTTTCAAGTCACAAATCTAATTTAAAGCCTCACAACTGGTCTAATGTGGTAATGTGTTCCAAATGCGTGCAGTGTCTAGCAGTGAGTGATAGGGACAGAATACTAATTTGCCTCCCAGTGTGCACAATGCTCAATAAATAAATAATATATTACCTGTGCTCACCATTATTTGACTACAGAAAGTGTCAAAAGCAACAGAAAAGATGGATGCAAGTTTAAGGCACGTAACAGAGAATGAACTGAAGCAAGGATGGGTAGGGGAGACAGAAGAAAAGAGGAAAGCAGGGAGACAGATGAACAATAGAGTCTGCCACAGAATGGCAATTATTCTGTTAACATGGTTAACTGTAGCTGCATATGTAATGTATATTAGACTACATGCTGATTAATGGTTAAATATTAAATATTTATTTGTAACAGTTTTGCCTTCTGTGTGTTCTTTTATTTCTCTATAGAGAAATATAGAATTCCTTTATATTGTTCTAGCCTCTGTTTAATTATTCACTTTCAGAAATCATCTTTTCTTTTTTTTAACACATTGATTTTCTTCTGTTGTTTGACTTTCCTTCCTTACTGTATGTAGAGAGGGTTGCTTTTTTTAGGATCTCTAGCTTTCATACTGTCTCAGTTTGAGACAATTTGGAGGGGCGCAGACCTCAGACAGAAGTCTCCTCACTCGGATTCAATACCCCTGGTTCCTCAAATATATATAGAGAAACCAAATACACCTGGATATAAGTGAAAAAGTAACTCTTTACCATGAAGAATGCTAATAATAATACTGATAAAAGTGGGTTAAACCAACCTATGAGGAGAAACTTCCCAAGTCCTGCCCACTGGACCAAATTGAGATGGCAGCCAGCCTCCCACACCTGAAAAAACACACAGTGTCCACAGGGTAGAGACAAGTTGGCCAACCTTCCATGTGTTTTGTCTCCCCTATGCCCAGGAAATCTGGTAGGAATGGTTGGGGAGTCAGTTCTGGCAGGAAATGGCAGATAGCTGGGATTCAACACTGGCAGATGCTTGCTGGTGCTGGAATGAGGCTGCAGTGCTGGTACAGGCAGTCGGAGAGGGGCTGTGGATCCTGCAGGTGACTGGACAAGACACCCACTGGATCCAGCAACAATATTTTGTTGTTGCAATTTCGATGTTTGTTGGTTGAAGTGATGGTTGTCGTCCTATCGAAGTGATGGAATCACAGTTTAGATCCATTGAGGTGGTGATAGAGGGCCTGGGTGGCAAGGAAATTCCCATGCAGTGAGGGAAGAAAACCAAGTGTTGAGTGAAGTTCAAGTGTGGTCTTTTATGTGGCTTTATAGGTGGGAATGCCCCCACTACCTACCCTGGGGCAGGGACTTCTGCAGTGGATGATGTAATACTGAATCACGGGACATTTCAGGAGTCTTTGACACCTTCTAAGATATTACAGCTGTCTGTTATGTCAGGTGGATCCATTATGGCCCATCAGCAGAGATGAATATCTTCAGGCTATGTGTGCATTGGGCTGGAGGAGAGTCATCACAGCTGAGTCATCTGTGTAAGGACAAAAAGCTATCCTACCTCACAGAATTTTCTTCTCTCCTTATCTTGTTCAACACCTACCTTGTAGCCTGAGGTGGTAGGTGTGCACACTTTCAGTATCTGGGTGGCCACTCTGCATATTGTTAGCAAAGCACGCTGCTGTCTGAGCCATCAGCACCAGTAGTCCAGTCTTGGAGCAGTCACTGCAGGTGGTCGAATGTCTGAGGCATTAATCTCTAGCAGTTCAGTCTCTTTAAAGAAGGCAATACACCAAAAAAAACAAAAAGGCATATTTGGATGCCAAAAGAAAAGGTGGATACCAGAATTTTGTGTAACCCAGGACTCATAAAACTGAAAACACCAGCTAAATAATTGTAATGTTACTGAGTTTCACTCTTATCTTCTATACAGTCATCTAAACTTCTGGATACTCCTCTGTGGTCAGTGAAGTCACACGGGTGCAAAACTAGCACCTGGGAGATTAAATTCAGAGTGCTGTTGTTATAGAGAAATGTGCAGGGAAGTATGTATGTGTAACAGAAAAAAAAGAAGGTGTGCTGGCTATGTGTGGTAAAATTAAAGTCTGAGAACAAAGTAAAGGATGGAAAGGTAATGTGGAGGTGAAAAAAAAATCCCATGAAACTGGCAGTGTCCTGGATTATTAAAATGTTATTTTGTATAAATTGTCATTACAACCTTGTTTAAATGTAATGCAATTTACCAGACCATAAAGAACTCCCCAGAATAAATGCCTGTTTTCCAGGCACAGCTACTGTGCTGCTGATTGCAATAAATTCTGACATTTATGACAGTTTTATAATTCTTGTATTCTGTACCTAGCTGTGCTCTGAAGTGTCTCTACTTTGCTGAAGGCTTTCTCCTGGGAAATGGCACTAAAGTTTTGTGGACTAAAAGGACAACAAAAGAGTTTGACAGAAAAACAGTATTACTACAGAATGCAAGCCTGTTGCTAATTTGTTTATAACTGTTCAAAAGGAAGATTAATTTTATAATGAATACCTATATTAATTTGTGTCACAAAAAATAGTATCAACTGCAGAAGATATTCTTATATGCCTAAACTTACCAATACAAATTGGGATTTGTCAGATCAATTAATAGACTTTAAGTAAAATAGTGCTATTGCCAGAGAAATCCAGTTGATAGTTTACAAAGACTAAGATTCATAAGAAGAGTAGAAAAAAATGAGACCTAGATAAAAACAAAAGAACAGGTAAAAAGGAATAGGAGGGCAGAAAAGAAATTCTACTTCTCAGCCTTTGACTTTTATGTAGGGCAGTACTCAAAACAGCATTTAATAATGTCTTCAAATGTTTCTTGAAAGTATTATAACAAAAAAAATTATTTACACAATTCAGAGGATGATTGACATTTTTGCCTTTAGAGAAAGAGCAAATTAAAGCATTTCTATAACTCTGTGCTGGTTTAAAAGTTAACCAGCAGGAGAAATGAACTCAACTCAAAAGAGAGATTATAAATCAGAATAACAATTTAATAAAATAATACAAGAAGTACAATTATACAAACAAACAACTGGTCTTAATCCACAAACCCCAAATGTATAACCCAGTACCCTGGGACATGAACAAAATGGTGTTCCTTAGGCCCCCCCCCCGAGTCCAAAGTAAAGGGAGAGGGGAAAAACCTGCTGGTGGGAGAGCTGTTGCAGTCTGGGAGAGCTGTGAGCTGCAGTCCGGTTGAGAGCAGTGAGCTGCAGTCTTCCTCTGGATCCCACGAGTGGTAAAAAGGTTCCAAAACTCCAAGTTTATATATTCTCCAGTTCAGGCAGGAATGCTCAGCCCTCCCCTCAGAGCGGGGAATTCCATAAAAGGGTATGAGGACAGGAACATCTACAGGCCTCTACTGCTAACAATTTCTGGGAAATGGCATGGAAGGCTATAGAATACACAGTTTTGTGTTACACCCATACCATGATGAACTGATCTCAGCTGTCCTAACTACGACAAACTCTTTGAGTAATACTGGCTTTGTTAGACATTGTAAGATCTTTCAATTGAAAATGTTATCAAAACGGCATAATAATAATCAAATTTGTTTCTATAAAAGGGCAGTTGTTATTGAAATAACATTTCAAATGAAAATTGTGGACCAGCTGTACAAAAAATATTTTGTATATCTGTTTGAGTTTACCTACTTGCACTTAGAGCTTCAAGCAGACAGCTGAACTTCTGGCTTAAGTATAAAATGTTCAATTAGACATACTGTCCATTGAGCAGGTAGATAGAAAGAGA